>NC_039244.1:8277663-8552732 GCF_003368295.1 Carassius auratus | reverse complement strand
CCCTCACACTCCCCCTCCCTCTCCCCCTCCCTTTTCTCACACAGAGTGGCCAGAGTGAGATCATGTCAGTTGAGAAGTCTGACAGTTTTCACATTTTCTTTTATCCATACAGTGTTGTAAAGTCGTGAAACTATGCATATTTCCTCAGAATGACTTGTCTTCTATGTGTACATTTTTTTGAAGTGTTTAGAAGCTGCACTTTAAAACAATAAAAGACATTTACTGGTTCCTTTTTTACTGTTATTTCAAAAAATCACCACGACAAAACCATTTAAGCTATCCAAATTCATTCGCAACTGTTCTGTAAGATAAATTCTTTAAACAGTGGTAAAAGAGGATGTGGTGCTGATCCTTCAAGAGTCATTTAAAACTTATCTGCCCATAAAGCCTATTAAGAATTATACTTAATATACAGTATTTCACAATACTTCAGCATGTTATTCTAATTAAGTGAGGGTCATTTTATCAGTAAAATACATAAAATACATATTTTTCTTTGAAAGATCTCTATAAATGATTTAAATCATACTCGTTTCTACAATAATTATTTTAAAGTAATCCTATATCTCCATCTAGTGGCCATTATTGGTACTAAGAATTGCGAGCTTGATTTATAAGTTATGATAGTTTTAATTTTATGCTGGCTCCTGAACATAATAAAGCTATGAAACTTATTGTGCTTCCTTCAAATGATGACTTCTACTTATATAAAAAAATATGAAGAGTTGGAATGAAAAATTGTAAAGATATAGTAAAATAACTATTGTATTTTTTTATGTTACTTTAATAAATCGCTATGGCCACAACATTTAAGGTATCCTAAACCCATTCACAATTTAACATCTTCAGTATATTGGCATCATGTTGAAAAAGTTTGGTGTGAACTACTCTTCTTGGAGGAGTATGAATTCATTTACAGTCTGATTTTATCATAATTCCACAATAACATTTCTGAGTTCTGTATCAATCTGTGTTGTTGTTTGTTTATTTTTATTTTTTTATTTTTCATAGGAAGATAACTGACCCTTTACTCTCCTTTTTAACAAATGTGCTTATAAACCAAGGACAAGCTATTTATAGCTGTATTTATAAACTGCTTACTACTGACTATTAATATTGGGACAAGGCTTTATAAAGCATGAACTGACTATTTACTAATGAGTGCAGTTATTATAAAGTGTTACCAATGCATTTACTAATGTTAACAAATTAGACATTATTTTACAGTGTTATTAAATCCTTTAATGACTTATAAGCATTTGTGAAAGCATCTTAGTCTTGATCTGTGAGCTGAACAGTTTTACTGTTACATCCATGAGATTTTAAAAATGTAGATACATGTCATGTTACAGGATGGAATAGGTCAGTATCAAATGAGTTGAAATTATTATTTGCAGCACAAATAAGTATTTTTTGAATTTTGTTTTTAATTCCTGAAACTGTCAGAAAAGGATAAGGCCTAAGAGATTTCTTAAGCTGTAATGAAAACAGCAATGTTAGCAACAACAACAAAAAATAACAATTTAAAATACTTTTTTTTCTGGTGATTAAAGAGATGATTAAGTCTCTCTCTCTCTCTCTCTTTCTCTCTCTCATTGTGTCTGCCACTCAGCTCATGCCCATCCCCCACTCACACACACACACACTCAGTCAGCACACATACATTCCTCAAACAGAGGGACAGAGTGAGTTGAGATGTCTGACAGTTTTTTTTATTTTCTTTTAATCATACAGTGTTGTAAAGTCATGAAACTATGCATATATCCTCAGAATGATTTGATCTCTGTATGATTTTTTTTTTTTTTAAGTGTTTGGAAGCTGCAATTTAAAAATACAAGACAATTAATGATTCCCTTTTTACTGTCATTTCAAAAAATCACCACGACAAAACCGTTCCAGCTAACCAAAATCTGTTCGCAATTTAAGTTCCTCGATGTTTTTTCTTCATGTAGACCTAGTTTGGTGTGTATAGTGTACTTCCCCTGTGAGGAGTATTCATTAATTCACAACTGTAAAATCTCAAAAATACACATTCAAATCAAAATAGCCGACTTCCTGTTGATCGTAGCTTATGACTGTGAATTAGAAAGTTGTCCGTCTTGATAAGAACAATTTATGTACCAAGTTTGGTGTCTGTAGCTAAAACTAACCCCCCCACTTTTGACAAAAGGTGGCGCTATAGAGTGCCTCATTCACGCCCTTTTAAAAGCTTTAGCCATTGTCTAGCTATCACTAATACTGATATGTGTTTTGAGTTTCATGTAAATCTGAGCTTGTTGTCTGCCTCAAACTCACCATAACAGAACATTCAAGTTTGACCACGTTGCCATGGCAACACTATATCAGATATCAATATCCCCACAACAGATTTTCATCGGCCGTGTTTTGTCATTATTCTGATGAAGTTTTAAGTAAATCGAGTAAAAATAAGATGCTGAATTCAAAGCATTTGGAAAATGACACACTTCCTGCTGCCAGTTGGTGGCGCTATAACGTTGACTCTTAATAGTCACATATATACAATCGGTATCATACAACGAACAAACCCATGAAGTTTGATCAAATTCAGGAAATGTATGTGGATGTTATTAGACATTTCCTGTTTCTCATTTCTCGCCATAAGTTCCACGCCTCGCCACGGGCAAACCGTTCGAGATATCAAAAATCCCCTCGCAATTTTTCATCCTCAATGTCTTGAGATCATGTTCACCGAGTTTCGTGGCGAACGGGTTGAAAACCTCAGAGGAGTATTTCAAATTCCAGAGCATGCTTTTTTTAAACAGCCCTGAATAGCTGATTTCCTGTTGGGCGGAGCCTATGACATAAAGTGTGAAAGTTGTTCGGCTCAATGAGATCTATAAGTGTACTGAGTTTCATATAAATACATGCAAGTGTGTGTGAGCTATGGTTCAAGATTTCTGACTGTGTTACAGGGGGCGCTGTAGAGCCCCTGTGCCACGCCCGGGTCCCAGCCTCTGCGGCGTCCTGATGGCCGCAGATTCCAATGTGTGTGCCAATTTTCAAGAGTTTTTGAGCATGTTAAGGCCCCCAAAAACCCCCGGAAGGTTTAATAAAAAATAAAAATAATAATAAATATAGCTGCAAGCAGCGATGTCGGGCTCAAGCCATCAGTGCAACGCCACCCCGGTGGCATCAGGATAACTGTGCCCAGCGGGCATAAGCATTTACAGTAACCCTCTGACAATCAAGTTTTAAGGGATGCAGCAGTTAAAGGGTTAATCCGACCAATCTAGACTTTGAAATCACATACACAGAACAATATATATAACTTTAGTAACACTTTATTTTAATATTTATAAAAAATGTATAAGGTGTGCATTGTAGCTGACACCAATATGAACACATTACAATTGTTTAATGACTGCAAGTCTTCCTTCTAAAATGCTATTGAGCTTCAAATTTGCATTTGAGCCCATGTGAAAAAGTAGCATAATTTACATATGACTTACAGTTTGTTGTAATAAATATCAAACATTCAATTTAATTGTGCATTATAGCTGTCACCTAGATGAACAATTACAGTTGTTTTTATGACTGTAAGTCATTCTCTTCAAATGCTACTGACGTTAGAAAAGTGTATAACAATATCACATGTAACTTTAGAGACCGGCCCTAAATTTGAGACTCTAGAAAGTCCAATGTCAAGACAACTTTATGCCTGTTTTATTTTCTTTAATTTTCTTTTCTCTGTGCCGGATTGCTGATGTCCTATACCCAGGCATAGATATCCATCCATCAATTACGAACATTCAGCCGCAAACATGAGGTGTGAGCGGTCGCGAGCGCGGATGGGAGAATGGCGCATGTTTTTTTTTTTGTTTTTTTTTGAGCAACTGGGATGGTGCCCCCTCTGGGAGTTGGTGCCCTACGAAGACTGCATACTATGCATATAGGGAGCGGCCGTACAATCTCGAAGATATATTCCTCAAACCATCTTACAAGAGGAGGTGATGCTAATCCTTCAAGAATCGCATAAAAGCTATTCAAGTGTACAGTTTCCTTTTATTGCATCTTGAAATAAATATTTCTGAATTCTGAATCAAACTGGGTTGTGTTTATTTATTTATTTTATAAGACAACTGAGACTTTAATCTCCTTTGTAATATATGTGCTTTTAAACCAAGAACAATTTATTTATAGATGTATTACTGCTTAATAATGACTATTATTAAGGGAAAAGGCTTTATAATCATGAACTATTTACTAATGCTTAGCTAATGAGTGCAATTATTATAAAGTGTTACCATTGCATATACTAATGTTAACAAATTAGACATTATTTTACAGTGTTACCAAATCCTTAAATAATGTATTAGTGTTTTGTAATGATTTTAATGACCTATAAGCATTTGTGAAATAGTTTTGCTTGCATTGCAGCTTTATCTGTCAGTTGAAGAGTTTTACTGTTACATCCATGAGATTAATAAATGTCATGTCACGTCACAGGTTGTCATAGGTCAGTATCAAATGAGTTTGAAATTATTATTTGCAGCACAAATTAGGGTTCTTAGGATGTTTTTAAATCCCTAAAACTGTCAGAAAAAGGATAAGGCCTAAGAGATTTCTTAACCTGTAATGAAAGGAAAAAACACCACCATTAGCAACAACAAAAACAATAACAATTTAAAATACAGATTTTTTTTCCCCTGATTATTAAAGGGATGATTAGGTCTCTCTCTCTCTCTCTCTGCCAGACAGCCCCTCACTACAGTCCACACACACTGTCACAGTCACCAACCCCCTCACACTCCCCCTCCCTCTCCCCCTCCCTTCCCTCACACAGACAGGGTGGCCAGAGTGAGATCATGTCAGTTGAGAAGTCTGACAGTTTTTAAATTTTCTTTTATCCATACAGTGTTGTAAAGTCGTGAAACTATGCATATTTCCTCAGAATGATTTGATCTTTGTATGAAAAAATGCTTTGAAGTGTTTGGAAGCTGCAATTTAAACATACAAGACAATTAATGTTTCCCTTTTTACTGTCATTTCAAAAATTCACCACGACAAAACCGTTCAAGCTAACCAAAATCCGTTCGCAATTTAAGTTCCTCAATGGTTTTTCTTCATGTAGACAAAGTTTGGTGTGTATAGTGTACTTCCCCTGTGAGGAGTATGCATTAATTCACAACTGTAAAATCTCAAAAATACACATTCAAATCAAAATAGCCGACTTCCTGTTGATCGTAGCTCATGACTGTGAATTAGAAAGTTGTCTGTCTTGATTAGAACAATTTATGTACCAAGTTTGGTGTCTGTAGCTAAAACTAACCCCCCCACTTTTGACAAAAGGTGGCGCTATAGCGTGCCTCCTTCACGCCCTTTTAAAAGCTTTTGCCATTGTCTAGCTATCACTAATACTGATATGTGTTTTGAGTTTCATGTAAATCTGAGGTTGTTGTCTGCCTCAAACTCACCATAACAGAACATTCAAGTTTGACACGTTGCCATGGCAACGCCATATTAGATATCAATATCCCCACAACAGATTTACATCGGCCGTGTTTTGTCATTATTCTGATGAAGTTTTAAGTAAATCGAGTAAAAATAAGATGCTGAATTCAAAACATTTTGAAAATGACTCACTTCCTGGTGCCAGTTGGTGGCGCTATAACGTTGACTCTTAATAGTCACATATATACGATCTGTATCATACAACGAACAAACCAATGAAGTTTGATCAAATTCAGGAAATGTATTTGGACGTTATTAGACATTTCCTGTTTCTCATTTCTCGCCATAATTTCAACGCCTCCGTTAGCAAACCGTTCGAGATATCAAAAATCCCCTCGCAATTTTTCATCCCCAATGTCTTGAGATCATGTTCACCGAGTTTCGTGGCGAACGGGTTGAAAACCTCAGAGGAGTATTTCAAATTCCAGAGC
Organism: Carassius auratus; assembly: GCF_003368295.1. Classification (NCBI taxonomy): domain Eukaryota; kingdom Metazoa; phylum Chordata; class Actinopteri; order Cypriniformes; family Cyprinidae; genus Carassius; species Carassius auratus. The sequence goes on along the minus strand of NC_039244.1, from coordinate 8,546,829 downwards.
ATGCTTTTTTTAAACAGCCCTGAATAGCTGACTTCCTGTTGGGCGGAGCCTATGACATAAAGTGTGAAAGTTGTTCGGCTCAATGAGATCTATAAGTGTACCGAGTTTCATATAAATACATGCAAGTGTGTGTGAGCTATTGTTCAAGTTTTCTGAAGGTGTTCCAGGGGGCGCTGTAGAGTCCCTGTGCCACGCCCGGGTCCCAGCCTCTGCAGCGTCCTTATGGCCGCAGATTCCAATGTGTGTGCCAATTTTCAAGAGTTTTTGAGCATGTTAAGGCCCCTAAAAACCCCCGGAAGGTTTAATAAAAAATAAAAAAAATAATAATAATAAGAATAATCCTTAGAAGAACAATAGGGCTCTTCGCCCCTTCGGGCTTGAGCCCTAATAATAATAATAAACGGAGCAATTCCAAGAGGGTCCTCACACCATCGGTGCTCGGGCCCTAATTAAAGCTGCAAGCAGCGATGAACGGGCCCTCGCACCCGGGCTCACCGGCAGCGAGTGGCTTTAGTTAAAAGGTGAACGGTGAGAAATATGCGTTTAAACTCATAAATATAAGTAGAATATATCAATGTTTATTCCATATATGTGCCAATCTTCCTGTTGCCAGCAGGTGGCGCTATCATTATAATGGAATATTGGCCTTCAGATGTGTTCAGGGCAGGACTTTTATCGAACATGTGAGGTTTGGGGAGGATTGGACATTTTATGCCTGAGTTACAACAACATCCTATTTCATGGCGAAACAATGAAATTTGTCAGGCCGCCATGGACACGCCCTTTAACGAAACCTCAAGATCTTCGCAATTTAAGATCACAAAAGGCTTTAGATTACACTGACCAAGTTTGGTGTTGATCTGAATAAATATCTAGGAGGAGTTCGTTAAAGTACAACCCCTGAAAATGGCCAAAACAACACTAATTTTGCAGAGAAAATTCCAAATAACTGACTTCCTGTTGGGATTCGGACTTCGTACCAAGAGACTTTTTCGTAGATATTGGTGTGTTACATGTGTGTACCGATTTTTGTACATGTACGTGAAACATAGCTCAAAGGCGCACTCCGTTTAAAGTGTATACGCACTCCGTTGAAAGTGTATAGGTGGCGCTATTGAGCCATTTTGCCACACTCGATGGAATATTGGCCTTCAGATCTGTCCAGGCCAGGACCCTTATCACACAAGTGAAGTTTGGGCAAGATCGGACATTTTATGCCTGAGTTATAACATCTTTTATTCCCATGGCGAGACATTGAACTTCATCACGGCGCCATGGACACACCTTTTAACAAAAACTCAAGATCTTCACAACTAAACATCACACAGGTCTTTAGATTAGACTGACCACAAAAAAGACATTGATGTCATAAAATTTCTAGGAGTAGTTTGTCGCAGTGTAAAATATGTAACTTCCTGTTGCCAATAGGTGGCGCTATGACTATAACTGAATATTGGCATGTAGATCTGTTCAGGTCAAGAGTCTTATCCAATATGTGAAGTTTGGGGCAGATTGGACATTGTATGTCTGAGTTACAGCAACTTCCTTTTTCATGGCGAAACATCGAAATTTGTCAGGCCGCCATGGACCCGCCCTTTAACGAAACCTCAAGTCCTTCGCAATTTATTATCGCAAAGGGCTTTAGATTACACTGACCAAGTTTGGTGTTGATCTGAATAAATCTCTAGGAGGAGTTCGTTAAAATACAACCCCTGAAAATGACAAAAACAACACCAATTTTGAAGGGAAAATTCAAAATAACCGACTTCCTGTTGGGATCCGGATTTCGTACCAAGAGACTTTTTTGTAGGTATTGGAGTGTTACATGTGTGTACCAATTTTTGTACATGTACGTGAAACATAGCTCGAGGCGCACTCCGTTGAAAGTGTATAGGTGGCGCTATAGAGCCATTCTGCCACACCCGGTGGAATATTGGCCTGAAGATCTGTTCAGGCCAGGACTCTTATCACACATGTGAAGTTTGGGGAAGATCGGACATCTTATGCCTGAGTTATAACATCTTTTATTCGCATGGCGAGACATCGAACTTCGTCGCGGCGCCATGAACAAGCCCTTTAACAAAAACTCAAGATCTTCACAACTGAACATCGCACAGGCCTTTAGATTAGACTGACCACAAAAAAGACATTGATGTCATAAAATTTCTAGGAGTAGTTCGTCGCAGCGTAAAATATGTCACTTCCTGTTGCCAATAGGTGGCGCTATGACTATAACTGAATATGGGCATGTCAATCTGTTCAGGTTCGGAGTCTCATCAAACATGTGAAGTTTGGGGCAGATTGGTCATTGTATGTGTGAGTTATAGCAACTTCATTTTTCATGGCGAATCATCGAAATTCGCCAGGCCGCCACGGACACGCCCTTCAACGAAAAGTCAGGATCTTCGCAATTTAACATCGCAAAGGCCTTTAGATTAGGCATACCAAATTTGGTGTTGATTTGAAGAACTCTCTAGGAGGAGTTCGTTAAAATACAACACATGGAAATGACCAAAATTACACAAAATATGCTCATAATATAAAAAAAAAACGACTTCCTGTTGGGTTTAGAATTTCGCTCCAAGAGTCTTTTTTGTAGGTATTGGTGTGTTACATATGTGTGCCAATTTTCGTGCATGTACGTGAAACATAGCTGGAAGGCTGTTGATTTTCTTTGTATAGGTGGCGCTGTCGAGCCATTTTGCCACACCCTCTTCTGAATCCTATATCAGACGAAAATTTTCACCAGGTTTGACGAGTGTGCAAAGTTTCATGACTTTTTGAGCATGTTAAAGCCCTCAAAAATGCGATTCATTCGGGAGAAGAAGAAGAAGAAGAAGAAGAAGAATAATTAACCCTTTCGAGTCGATTAACGCATATATGCGTTTTGAGTCATTTCCACCTGATAACCCCGAAAAGAACTTAAATTACACTCTCAGTTTTAATCGTACAGATAAGAGCAATACATCAATCGAATCTGTAAAGGGTCTAGTTTTTTTTGGATACAGACATAATAACAAAAAACCTTTGTGCACTTATAAAATAAAGATAACAAACAAGGTGCGCTGTCTACAGTCTTTGTCTCTGCTGATCGTCATGTACAAACATTTCATTAAAATGAACTGTAACTCAGTGAATATTCAACGAAGAGACATGAGAGAGATATCTATAGAAAGCCTGGAATGTCTACTTTTAAACTAAACAAGTGCTGCCGAAAACAAATATTCTGAGATAAAGTAATCCATATGAAAACAACGCAATGTCTGTTTTTCATATCTCCGCTCATTATATCTAATGTGACCACGCCCCCGCGCTTAACGCGCTATTCAGATTCAAACTGAAGCGCGCGGCTTGAATACACCCACACAGAAGAAAAAGCAGCGAGACTATTCTTCAAGTTTTTATTTTATTTTACTGTTTGCTTCGCGATGAGAGGACTAAGACATAATTCACCCCAAAAAGATGTGATGTGGTGGAGGATTTGAGAAATGGATTTCCTCAGAAAAAAGAATGAAGCACTTTATTCAGCAGAGATCATAAACATGAGTAAGTCTCTTTTTATTTATTTGTACTAGTTTTCACATAACGTGTAAACATTTTACTAGTTAGACTTTTTCCAAATACTTTTTCCAAACTATAATTCCTGACTAAATGTATAATCAAGTGAAACATTATGAAGTTTCAATAACAATATACAATACTATACCATTCAAAAGCTTGATGTAAATAATATAAATGTGACAAATAGAGATAACTCTAACAAATGTAAAAACAATGCAGTTCTTTCGATTTATTCCCCCTAAAAAACCTGAAAAATATTATCAGCTCTTTTCAACATTAATAATAATAATAATAATAATGATGATGATAATAAATGGGGTTTATTTGGTAGAAAATAAGATTGTTAAAAGGATTTCTGAAGGATTGTGTGACTAGAGAAAGGATGCCAAAAAATTTGAAAGTCAGCTTTGATTGTTCCTAATAAACTGTTTAACTGCTCCCCCAAGTGGATATTAAATTATGTTGTGGGATAATTAAATATATTCTTAATAAACTACAAACATAAAATTATATACTTTTATTTTGTTCTCTTTCTTGTAAGTCCTCCCTCAGAGTGGCACAGTTGAATGAGAGGCTCATTATGCAGCTCATTATGCAGGGCTTTGTCTTCTCAGGTGTAAATCACAATGATATTCATGATAGTTGACGCCTACTCGCATATGACTTTTACCAACAAAAAGTGTTTTAGAAAATTTAAATCAATATATTGTTTTCTGTGAGTGAGTAAACAAGATGATTTTCACATCATTCAGAAAGAAAAATTCTAGGCTACAAGCTCCAGTTCTCAACTTTTCCGGCAATCAATTTTATGTATGTGTTTTATTGCCTTATTCAAGTGATTTAACATTTTTAGTTTTTCACTAACCATGCATAACATTTTTTTTCTCAAAAATACAATCATGTACATGCATGTGTTTCACATATTATTATAGCCCAGTTTGTGCTGATTACAGTGATATTAGACTTTACCCATTTAGATATTTATAAGAAACTGAAAAAAGCACAAATGTCAGGGCATGACAAAACTTCTCAAGGCCCCAAAAATACCCTTAGACTCCAGAGGGTTAAAGCTGCAAGCAGCGATGAACGGGCCCTCGCACCCGGGCTCCCCGCCAGCGAGTGGCATTAGTAAAAAGGTGAACGGCGAGAAATATGCATTTAAAGTCATAAATATAATTGGAATATATCAAATTATATTCCATATATGTTCCAATCTTCCTGTTGCCAGCAGGTGGTGCTATCATTTTAATGGAATATTGGCCTTCAGATGTGTTTAGGGAAGGACTCTTATCGAATATGTGAAGTATAGGGAAGATCGAACATTTTATGCCTGAGTTACAACAACTTCTCTTGCTGTGGCGAGACATCAAATTGTGCCAAGGCGTTATGGACACGCCCTTTAACAAAAACTCAAGATCTCCATAATTTAACATTGCACAGGCCTTTAGATTAGACTGACCACAAAAAAATTACATTTCTGTCATAAGATTTCTAGGAGTAGCTTGTGGCAGCATAAAACATGTCACTTCCTGTTGCCAGCAGGTGGCGCTATGACTATAACTGAATATGGGCATGTAGATCTGTTAAGGGCAGAAGTCTTATCTAACATGTGAAGTTTGGGGCAGATTGGACATTGTATGTCTGAGTTACAGCAACTTCCTTTTTCATGGTGAAACATCGTAATTTGTCAGGCCGCCATGGATACGCCCTTTATCGAAACCTCAAGATCTTCGCAATTTAACATTGCAAAGGTCTTTAGATTTAACTGACCAAGTTTGGTGTTGATCAGAATAAATTTCTAGGAGGAGTTCGTTAAAGTACAACCCCTGAAAATGGCAAAAAAAACGCCAATTTTGCAGAGAAAATTCTAAATAACCGACTTCCTGTTGGGATTCGGATTTCGTACCAAGAGACTTTTTTGTAGGTATTGGTGTGTTACATGTGTGTACTGATTTTTGTAAATGCACGTGAAACATAGCTCGAGGTGCACTCCGTTGAAAATGTATAGGTGGCGCTATGGAGCCATTTCGCCACACCCAATGGAATATTGGCCTTCAGTTGTGTTCAGGCCAGGACTCTTATCAAACATGTGAAGTTTGGGGAAGATCAGACATTTTATGCCTGAGTTACAAATTTTATTCTCATGGCGAGACATCAAACTTTGTCACGTCGCCAAGGACACACCCTTTATCGAAAACTCAAGATAATCACAATTCACTATCGCAAAGGCCTTTAGATTAAACTGACCATAACACAATTTAGATTTTATTAGATTTCTAGGAGTAGTTCATTGCAGCGTAAGGCATTCACTTCCTGTTGCCAGCAGGTGGCGCTATGACTATAACTAAATTTGGGAATGTTGATCTGTTCAGGTCAGGAGTCTTATCAAACATGTGAAGTTTGGTGCAGATTGGAAATTTTATGTCTAAGTTATAGCAACTTCATTTTTCATGGCGAAACATCGAAATTCGCCAAGCCGCCACAGACACGCCCTCAAACGAAAACTCTAGATCTTCGCAATTTAACATCGCAAAGGCCTTTAGATTACACTGACAAACTTTGGTGTTGATCTGAATAAATCTCTAGGAGGAGTTCGTTAAAGTACAACCTCCGGAAATGGCAAAAATGACAAAATTTTGGATGAGAAAAAAAAAATAATAACTGACTTCCTGTTGGAATTTGGATTTCGTACCAAGAGACTTTTTTGTAGATATTGGTGTGTTACATGTGTGTACCGATTTTCATACAAGTACGTGAAACGTAGCTCAAGATGCACTTCGTTGAAAATTTATAGGTGGCGCTGTCGAGCCATTTTGCCACACCCACCTTAGCAAACCATTGCATACCTAATATTTTTCCAGCTCTGACGTGTGTGCCAAGTTTCATGACTTTTCGAGAAAGTTTCAGAAAAATAATAATAATAATAATAATAAACAACACAGAAACAAGAGGGTCCTCACACCATCGGTGCTCGGGCCCTAATAAAAAACAAAGCAGATACAAGAGGGTCCTCGCACCTCGGTGCTCGGGCCCTAATAATAATAAACGGAGCAATTCCAAGAGGGTCCTCACACCATCGGTGCTCGGGCCCTAATTAAAGCTGCAAGCAGCGATGAACGGGCCCTCGCACCCGTGCTCACCGCCATCGTGTGGCTTTAGTAAGGTGAACGGTGAACGGTGAGAAATATGCATTTAAAGTCATAAATATAATTGGAATATATCAAAGTATATCCCATATATGTTCCAATCTTCCTGTTGCCAGCAGGTGGTGCTATCATTATAATGGAATATTGGCCTTCAGATGTGTTCAGGCCAGGACTCTTATCAAACATGTGAAGTTTGGGGAAGATCGAACATTTTATGCCTGAGTTACAACAACTTCTCTTGCTGTGGCAAGACATCAAATTTTGTCATGGCGCCATGGAAACGCCCTTCAACAAAACTCAAGATCTCCACAAGTTAACATTGCACAGGCCTTTAGATTAGACTGACCACAAAATATATGTTAATCTAAAAAAAATTATAGGAGTAGTTTGTCGCAGCGTAAAACATGTCACTTCCTGTTGCCAATAGGTGGCGCTATGACTATAACTGAATGTGGGCATGTAGATCTGTTAAGGGCAGAAGTTTTATCTAACATGTGAAGTTTGGGGCAGATTGGACATTGTATGTCTGAGTTCCAGCAAATTCATTTTTCATGGCGAAACATCGAAATTTGTCAGGCCGCCATGGACACGCCCTTTAACGAAATCTAAAGACCTCCGCAGTTTAACATCGCAAAGGGCTTAAGATTACACTGAACAGGTTTGGTGTTGATCTGAATAAATCTCTAGGAGGAGTTTGTTAAAGTACAACCCCTGAAAATGGCAAAAACAACGTCAATTTTGCAGAGAAAATTCTAAATAACCGACTTCCTGTTGGGATTCGGATTTCCTACCAAGAGACTTTGTGGTAGGCATTTACTAATATTAAAAAATGAGACATTATTTTAATTTGTTACCAAATCCTTAAGTAATTAAAAGTGTTTTGTTATAAATTTATTGACCTATAAGCATTTGTGAAATAGTTCTGCTTGCATCACAGCTTGGTCGTCATCTGTGAGCTGAACAGTTTTACTGTTACATCCATGAGATTATATCAATTCAGATTAATGTCAATCACAGGGTGTCAGAGGTCAGTATCAAATGAGTTTGAAATTATGGACCCACTTTATATTAAGTGGCCTTAACTACTATGTACTTACATTTTAATTAATAATTTAGTACAATGTACTTATTGTGTACATACATGTTTTTACATTGTACTTCTATTTAAAAAAAAAACTACATGTAATTACATCTGTATTTAATTTCTGTAATTGCATTTATAAATACACTGTTGACCCATACTTTACACCTTAACCCACCCTTAAACTTACCCATACCTCCAACCCTCTCCCTAACCTTACCCCTATCCCACCTCAATAGCAGCAAAAGTGTTTTACAATACAATATGAACACAATAAGTACATTGTACTTATTTTTTTATGTAAGTACATAGTAGTTAAGGCCACCTAATATAAAGTGGGACCGAAATGATTATTTGCAGCACAAATAAGTATTTTTAGAATTTTTTTTAAATCAATGAAACTGTCAGAAAAGGATACGGCCTAAGAGATTTCTTAAGCTGTAATGAAAACAGCACAATTAGCAAAAAAAAAAAAAAAAAAAAAAAACAATTTAAAATAATATTTTTTTTCTGGTGATTAAAGAGATGTTTAAGTCCCTCTCTCTCTCCCTGTCTGTCTGCCACTCAGCTCATGCCCATCCCCCACTCACACACACACACACACACACTCAGTCAGCACACATACATTCCTCAAACAGAGGGACAGAGTGAGATGAGATGTCTGACAGTTTTTTAATTTTCTTTTAATCATACAGTGTCGTAAAGTCATGAAACTATGCATATTTCCTCAGAATGATTTGATCTCTGTATGAGAAAATGCTTTTAAGTGTTTGGAAGCTGCAATTTAAAGATACAAGACAGTTAATGATTCCTTTTTTGACTGTCATTTCAAAAAATCACCACGACAAAACCGTTCAAGCTAACCAAAATCCGTTTGCAATTTAAGTTCCTCAATGTTTTTGCAACATGTAGATAAAGTTTGGTGAGTATAGTGAACTTTTCCTCTGAGAAGTATGGATTAAATCACAGCTCAATTTTTTTTTCAAAAATCCATATTCAAATCAAAATAGCAGACTTCCTGTTGGTCGTAGCTGATAACTGTGAATTAGAAAGTTGTCCGTCTTGATAAAAACAATATACGTAACGAGTTTGGTGTCTGTAACTAAAAGTAACCCCCCCACTTTTGACAAAAGGTGGTGCTATAGAGTGCCTCTTCCACACCCTTGTAAAAGCTTTTTCCATTGTCCAGCTATCAATAATACTGATATGTGTTTTGAGTTTCATGTAAATCTGAGGTTGTTATCTGCCTCAAAATCACCATAACAGAATATTCACGTTTGACACGTTGCCATGGCAACAATATATAAGATATCAATATTCCCACGACAGGTTTACATCGGCCATGCTTTGTCATTATTCTGATGAAGTTTGAAGCAAATCGAGTAAAAATAAGATGCTGAATTCAAAGCATTTTGAAAATGACTCAATTTCCTGCTGCCAGTTGGTGGCGCTATAACATTGACTCTTAATAGTCACATATATACGATCGGTATCATACTTCGAACAAACCGATGAAGTTTGATCAAACTCAGGTAATGTATGTGGATGTTATTAGGCATTTCCTGTTTCTAATTTTTTGCCCTAAATTCAACGCCACGCCACGGGCAAACCCTTCGAGATATCAAAAATCCCCTCACAATTTTTCATCCCCAATGTCTTGAGATCATGTTCACCGAGTTTCGAAGCAAACGGTTGAAAGTCCTCAGAGGAGTATTTCAAATTCCAGAGCATGCTTTTTTTAAACAGCCCTGAATAGCTGACTTCCTGTTGGGCAGAGCCTATGACATAGAGTGCAAAAGTTGTTCAGCTCAATGAGATCTATAAGTGTACTGAGTTTCATATAAATACATGCAAGTGTGTGTGAGCTATGGTTCAAGGTTTCTGACGGTGTTCCAGGAGGCGCTGTAGAGCCCCTGTGCCACGCCCGGGTCCCAGCCTCTGTGGCGTCCTGATGGCCGCAGGTTCCAATGTGTGTGCCAATTTTCAAGAGTTTTTGAGTATGTTAAGGCCCCCAAAAACCCCCGGACGGTTCATAAAAAATAAAAATAATAATAAGAAGAATAATCCTTAGGGGAACAATAGGGCCCTGCGCCCATTGGCTCGGGCCCTAAATATAGCTGCAAGCAGCGATGGCGGGCTCAAGCCACCAATGCCATCGCCACCCCGGTGGCATCAGGTAAACTGTGCCCAGCGGGCACATGCATTCACAATATCCCTCTGGCAGTGAGGTTTTAAAGGATATGGCAGTTAAAGGGTTAATCCGAATCATCTAGACTTTAAAATCACATTCACAGAACAATATATATATATATGTATATATATATATATATATATATATATATATATATATATATTTAGTAACACTTTACAATAAGATTTCATTTATAAACATTGTTAACATGAACAATATTTATATAGCATTCATTCATGACAGTTAATATTCCAAACTTAAACATTAAAACATTGTTTTATTGTGATTTGTTTCCAAGCACATTGTACCAATTCCAAACCATATCAATCTTAAAGCTGCAGTAGGGAACTTTTGACGATCTAGCGGTTAATAAACAGAACTGCTCGCGTCTTGCGGAAGAACATTGTAGCTGGAGCTACTTCTCTCTGTTTATGTCTATGAAGAATCACAAAGGTACTGGGTTACTCCGCCGCGGTATCCCCGAAGCAATCTAAAACAGTCAGAATATAAACACTTATTATAGGTGTACCCTAGTGATTCAGGACAAGCTAAAAACACGGTTTGGAAAATGGATTCATGGTGTACTCGCTTATTATGTTCATTTTTCTACATTTTGAACACAAACAAAGTTACGGACCGCAGCTCTGATTGGTTGTTTTTTACCGGGAGCGCATGACTTTCTGCTAATGGCAATAGGACCACTGGGAGGAGCCAGAGGAGCTTGATTTTTTTCACAGATTATCTGTCTCATATTCTACTGTCAGGACATAATGACAGGTTTAATAAATATGTAAAAAATATTTTTTTACAAAAGTTCCCTACAGCACCTTTAATAACTACCATTATTTTTTATTTAATAATTTATGAGTGCTATACAATAGTCCAGGAAAGCTGGAAGAGAAAAACTCCTTATATTCATGTGTGCAGAATTATTAGGCATGTTTTCTTTTACAGATGAAATGCGCTAAAAAAGAGTTTTAACTCAAACTGTTTTAACTCAAAGTCGAAAATTATGAAATACCCATGAGAAATATCAAACACAAATGCAATACAGAAATGGATAAGTTAAGACTTGACCATTGTACAAAAATGCTGACTGGGTCATGAGGTCAGAAAAGAAGAAGAAAAAAAACAGGTCAAGAAGAACTGACAAAAATAATTGCAAAATAATTAGGAATTAATATGAAGATTAATTTTTAGTCAATTCTGCAAGACAGACTTTCAGGAAAGGAGGTGGAATAAAAATGAGCTCCTAAATCTTAATCCCGGATTCAGGAAAATATATTCCTCAAACCATCGGACAAGAGGAGGTGGTGCTGGTCCTTCACGAGTCACTATAATCTGTTCATAAAGCCTATATATAAAGTCTTAATATATAGTATTTCACAATACTTCATGGTATTCTAATCAAATCATTTTTTGGAATCTTAGATCTCTCAGAACCTGACACATTGTAATTCTGAGACTCCAGGAAAGTGGCAGTTCTGTAAAATGTTGGCGCTGGAGACTAAATGCTCCCTGATAGTTTCACACCTAATTCACTTAACACACACACACACACACACACACATTACCCACAGTGACAGAGGGACAGAGTGATATCAGATGTATGATAGTTTTTTAATTTTCTATCATCCATATAGTGTTGTATAGTCATGAAACTATGCATATTTCACATATTTCCTATGTGTACATTTTTTTGAAGTGTTTAGAAGCTGCACTTAAAAAAAATAAAATAAAAGACATTTACTGGTTACTTTTTTACTGTTATTTCAAAAAATCACCACGACAAAACCATTCAAGCTATTCAAAATTCATTCGCACCTGTTCTGTAAGATACATTCTTTAAAAAGTGGTAAAATAGGATGTGGTGCTGATCCTTCAGGAGTCACTCAAAACGTATCTGTCCATAAAGCCTATAAAGAATTATTCTTAATATACAGTTCACAATACTTCAGCTTGTTATTCTAATTAAGTGAGGGTCTTTTTATCAGTAAAATACATAAAATACATATTATTTTTCTTTGAAAGACTTCTATAAATGATTTAAATCATACTTGTTTCTACAATAATTATTTAAAAGTAATCCTATAGCTCCGTCTGGTGGCCATTATTGGTACTAAGAATTGCAAGCTTGATTTATATGTTATGATAGTTTTAATTTTATGCTGGCTCTTGAAAATGATAAAGCTATGAAACTTACTGTGCTTCCTTCAAATGATGACTTCTACGTATATAAAAAAATATGAAGAGTTGGAATTAAAAATTTTAAAGATATAGTAAAATAACTATTGTATTTTTTTATGTTACTTTAATAAATCGCTATGGCCACACCATTTAAGGTATCCTAAACCCATTCGAAATTGAACATCTTCAGTATATGGCTTCATGTTAAAACAGTAAAACAGGTGTGAACTTCTTGTGTCTTCTTGGAGGAGTATGAATTCATTTACAGGCTGAGTTTATCATAAATCCACAATAACATTTCTGAGTTCTGTATCGATCTGTGTTGTTGTTTGTTTATTTTTATTTTTTTATTTTTCATAGGAAGATAACTGACCCTTTACTCTCCTTTTTAATAAATGTGCTTATAAACCAAGAACAAGCTATTTATAGCTGTATGGATTTACATTTAAAAAATTAGCCTACGGCAATCATTCTAAACAGCTTGAATAAAACCTGTTAATATTTATTATAGACCACTGTAACTGTGTATAATCTAACAAACAAGTTTATTATGAAAATAAAAGTGTGTTCACCAGATAAATTGGACGATAAAGAAATTGCTAACAATAGTATAATAGAGCATGTTTTAGGTTTTTAGGCGTTTAGATGCAGAAATGGACAAATCAAATGTAAAATAAAATGTAATTGATTTAATTAAATATAGAAGTCTTGTTAGAGCAAAATAATAAATAAATACCTACACACATTAAAAAAGCCGCCAAGATTAATGAGTTTAATTTTTTATATAGATTAAAATTGAAGACAGAAGCAGCTGGTATATGCGGTCACTTAATATTAAAATCCAGTAGATCCACTTCAGATTTATTTCTCAACAGTTTATGTTCACGTGGCTGTTTTCGTTTATATTAGCCAAGCTATTGTGTATTTTGAAATAATCTTGTCCGTGATGTGTTCGTTCTTACGACGAAAGGCAGAATCCTGCAGCTCGAGAGATATATGTTATTCTGCCAGTCGCTTTCAAATAGTCTTGCACACATAAACGGGTCACAAACACCTGTATTTAGCTCGTGTTGTGTTATAATGGGTGTATTGTGTGCATTTATGGCAATAATTTATTTTAAAAAGCTCTTAAACAAGAATAAATTCGTTTGTTTTGAACTTGTGACACTGTACGCGCTGATCGGAGGCAGTGATTTCAGATAGGCAGCCGCAAATATTTCATTTTCACACAAACAGTTCAAAAACATCTTAATTTAGCTCTTGGTGTGTTCTAATTGGTGAATTGTGTGATATCGCTGCAATACTTTATTTTTAATAGCTATAAAACAAGAATAAACTCGTTTTTTTCTGAGCTCATCATTCCACACGCTCTTGTTTAGAGCGGTGATTCATCTCTCGTGTTTCTCACGTATCACTGACCACACATCCATTATTAATGAGCCCTGACCTGGTAATAATCATATATGTTGGTTTAGCTTGTCAGTGTGAATTAAATCCAAGTATTATTTTGTATTTTAACCGATTTAAAAGTGAAACCAAAAGAGAGTCTCCTCCCTTTTTTAGTTCAGGATATGTACCTGTAGGGGCGCTATTTCTCTCAGACAATGGAAGTCTAAGCACACACACTCAAACAGAGGGACAGAGTGAGATGAGATGTCTGAGAGTTTTTTAATTTTCTGTTATCCATACAGTGTTGTAAAGTCATGAAACTATGCATATTTACTCAGAATAACTTTTTTTTTTCTGTATGAAAAAAGGTTTTGAAGTGTTTGGAATTTAAAAATGCAGGCAAATTAATAATTCCATTTTTACTGTCATTTAAAAAAATCACCACGACAAAACCATCCAAGCTATCCAAAACCCATTCACAATTTAAGTTCCTCAATGTTTTTTCAACATGTAGACAAAGTTTGGTGTTTATAGTGTTACTCTCCTCTGAGCAGTATGCATTAATTCACAGCTAAATGTAAAAAACAATCCACATTCAAATCAAAATAGCCGACTTCCTGTTGCTCGTAGCTAATGACTGTGAATTAGAAAGTTGTCCGTCTTGATAAGAACAATTTTTGTACTGAGTTTGGTGTCTGTAGCTAAAACTAACCCCCCCACTTTTGACAAAAGGTGGCGCTATAGAGTGCCTCTTCCACGCCCTCTTATGAACTTTTGTCAGTGTCTAGCTGTCACTAATACTGATATGTGTTCTCAGTTTGATGAAATTCTAAGCATGTTATATGCCTCAAAATCACCTGAGAAGTATTCCAGTTTGACATGTTGCCACGGCAACAATATTTTTAGATATCAATATCCCCCCAGCAGATTTATATCGACTGTGTTTTAACATTATTCTGATGAAGTTTGAAGCAAATCGAGTAAAAATAAGATGCTGAATTCAAAGCATTTTGAAAATGACACACTTCCTGCTGCCAGTTGGTGGCGCTATAACTTTGACTCCTAATAGTCACATATATGCGATCGACATCATACAATGAATAATCTGATGAAGTTTGATTCCAATTAGGAAATGTATGTGGATGGTATTAGACACTTCCTGTTTCTCAATTCTCGCCATAAATTCAACGCCTCGCTACGAGCAAACCATTCGAGATATCAAAAATCCCCTGGCAATTTTTCATCCCCAATGTCTTGAGATCATGTTGACCGAGTTTGGTGTCAATCGGCAAAAAACCCTATGACAAGTATTTCAAATTCCAGAGCATGCGCTTTTTACATAACTCTAAATAGCTGACTTCCTGTTGGGCGGAGCCTATGACATGCAATACGAAAGTTGTTTGGCACGATGAGATCTATATGTGTACTGAGTTTCATATGAATATGTGCAAGTATGTGTGAGCTATACATCAACATTTCTGACTGTGTTCCAGGGGGCGCCATAGAGCCCCTGTGCCACGCCCGGGTCCCAGCCTCTGCAGGCTCCTAAAGGCCACAGATTCCAAAGTGTGCGCAAATTTTCAAGAGTTTTTGAGTATGTTAAGGACCCCAAAAGCCCCCACAACTTTGACGAAAAATATGAATACTAAACCCTAAATAACCAACTTCCTGTTGGGCGGAGCCTATGACATGCAGTACGAAAGTTGTTTGGTTTGATGAGATCTACATGTGTACCGAGTTTCGTGTGTCTACGTGCAAGTATGTATGATATATGGCCCTCAGTATTCCAGGGGGCGCTGTAGAGCCCCTGTGCCACGCCCGTATATCTGTCTCTGCCCAGCCCTAATGGCCGCAGGTTCCAAGGTGTGTGCCAATTTTCAAGAGTTTTCGAGCATGTTAAGGACCCCAAAAGCCCCCGTAACGTTGGAAAAAAATAATAATAATAATAAAAAATAATCCTAAGGAAAACAATAGGGCTCTCGCCCTCCAGGCTTGAGCCCTAATAATAATAATAATAATAACAAATAATCCTAAGGAAAACAATAGGGCTCTCGCCCTCCAGGCTTGAGCCCTAATAACAAATAATCCTAAGGAAAACAATAGGGCTCTCGCCCTCCAGGCTTGAGCCCTAATTAAAGCTGCAAGCAGCGATGAACGGGCCCTCGCACACGGGCTCACCGGCAGCGAGTGGCTTTAGTAAATAGGTGAACGGTGAGAAACATGCATTTAAACTCATAAATATGAGTGGAATATATCAAAGTTTACTCCATATTTGTGCCAATCTTTGTGTTGCCAGCAGGTGGTGCTCTCATTATAATTGACTATTGGCCTTCAGATGTGTTCAGGGCAGGACTCTTATCAAACATGTGAAGTTTGGGGAAGATCGAACAAATTATGCCTGAGTTACAACAACTTCTCTTGCTGTGGCGAGACATCAAAATTTGTCATGACGCCATGGACATGCCCTTTAACAAAAACTCAAGATCTCCACAAGTTAACATTGCACAGGCCTTTAGATTAGACTGACTACAAAAAATACATTAATCTCAAAAAAATTCTAGGAGTAGTTTGTCACAGCATACAACATGTTACTTCCTGTTGCCAGCAGGTGGCGCTATGACTATAACTGAATATGGGCATGTAGATCTGTTAATGGCAGAGGTCTTATCTAATATGTGAAGTTTGGGGCAGATTGGACATTGTAAGTCTGAGTAACAGCAACTTCCTTTTTCATGGCGAAACATCGAATTTTGTCAGGCCGCCATGGACACGCCCTTTAATGAAACCTCAAAATCTTCGCAATTTAACATCGCAAACACCTTTAGATTTAACTGACCAAGTTTGGTGTTGATCTGAATATATCTCTAGGAGTAGTTTGTTAAAGTACAACCCCTGAAAATGGGGTTTGTATTTTTGTAACATGCATTTAAACTCATAAATATAAGTAGAATATATCAATGTTTATTCCATATATGTGCCAATCTTCCTGTTGCCAGCAGGTGGCGCTATCATTATAATGGAATATTGGCCTTCAGATGTGTTCAGGGCAGCACTTTTATCGAACATGTGAGGTTAGGAGAGGATTGGACATTTTATGCCTGAGTTACAACAACATCCTATTTCATGGCGAAACATCGAAATTTGTCAGGCCGCCATGGACACGCCCTTTAACGAAACCTCAAGATCGTCGCAATTTAAGATCGCAAAAGGCTTTAGATTACACTGACCAAGTTTGGTGTTGATCTGAATAAGTCTCTAGGAGGAGTTCGTTAAAATACAACCCCTGAAAATGGCAAAAACAACACCAATTTTGAAGGGAAAATTCAAAATAACCGACTTCCTGTTGGGATCCGGATTTCGTACCAAGAGACTTTTTTGTAGGTATTGGAGTGTTAAATGTGTGTACCAATTTTTGTACATGTACGTGAAACATAGCTCGAGGCGCACTCCGTTGAAAGTGTATGGTGGCGCTATAGAGCCATTCTGCCACACCCGGTGGAATATTGGCCTGCAGATCTGTTCAGGTCAGGACTCTTTTCAAACATGTGAAGTTTGGGGAAGATCGGACATTTTATGCCTGAGTTATAACATCTTTTATTCCCATGGCGAGACATCAAAATTTGTCATGACGCCATGGACATGCCCTTTAACAAAAACTCAAGATCTTCACAACTGAACATCGCACAGGCCTTTAGATTAGACTGACCACAAAAAAGACATTGATGTCATAAAATTTCTAGGAGTAGTTCGTCGCAGCGTAAAATATGTCACTTCCTGTTGCCAATAGGTGGCGCTATGACTATAACTGAATATGGGCATGTCAATCTGTTCAAGTTCGGAGTCTCATCAAACATGTGAAGTTTGGGGCAGATTGGACATTGTATGTGTGAGTTATAGCAACTTCATTTTTCATGGCGAATAATCGAAATTCGCCAGGCCGCCACGGACACGCCCTTCAACGAAAACTCAAGATCTTCGCAATTTAACATCGCAAAGGCCTTTAGATTAGGCATACCAAATTTGGTGTTGATTTGAAGAACTCTCTAGGAGGAGTTCGTTAAAACACAACACATGGAAATGACCAAAATTACACAAAATATGCTCATAATATTAAAAATAACTGACTTCCTGCTGGGTTTAGAATTTCGCTCCAAGAGTCTTTTTTGTAGGTATTGGTGTGTTACATGTGTGCCGATTTTCGTGCATGTACGTGAAACATAGCTGGAAGGCTGTTGATTTTCTTGGTATAGGTGGCGCTGTCGAGCCATTTTGCCACACCCTCTTCTGAATCCTATATCAGACGAAAATTTTCACCAGGTTTGACGCGTGTGCAAAGTTTCATGACTTTTTGAGCATGTTAAAGCCCTCAAAAATGCGATTCATTCGGGAGAAGAAGAAGAAGAAGAATAATAATAAAAAACAAAGCAGATACAAGAGGGTCCTCGCACCTCGGTGCTCGGGCCCTAAATATAGCTGCAAGCAGCGATGGCGGGCTCAAGCCACCAATGCCATCGCCACCCCGGTGGCATCAGGTAAACTGTGCCCAGCGGGCACATGCATTCACAATAGCCCTCTGGCAGTGAGGTTTTAAAGGATACGGCAGTTAAAGGGTTAATCCGAATCATCTAGACATTAAAATCACATACCTATATATATCCCATATATATATATATATATATATATATATATATATATATATATATATCCCATATATATATATATATATATATATATATATATATATATATATATTAATCCCGGATTCTGGAAGATATATTCCTCAAACCATCGGACAAGAGGAGGTGGTGCTGGTCCTTCACGAGTCACTCTAATCTGTTCATAAAGCCTATATATAAAGTCTTAATATATAGTATTTCACAATACTTCATGATATTCTAATTAAATAATTTTTTGGAATCTTAGATCTCTCAGAACCTGACAAATTGTAATTCTGTGACTCCAGGAAAGTGGCAGTTCTGTAAAATGTTGGCGCTGGAGACTAAATGCTCATAAATATAAGTAGAATATGTAACAACAATGAGTTTTACATAGTAATTAACTCAAATGATATATAGGGAATTTGAATAATTAATCAAGAATTTGATTAATATATATCTCAGATGACAGTTACATTTAATTTTATTGATTATGAAAAATAGCTCAATTGCCAATACCAATACTAATCACAGGGCACTGTAATTTACTCATTAATATGTCAATATTACATTCTTCATATCAATTATTGTGATATCTCTTACTATAAATTACTGCAGATCAAACCGTGGTATGTCCAGCACACCACTGTAGACCTATCAATTTTCAATAAAGTTATCACGCCTTATAATTCAAGGAAAAGTATTCTCTGGCCATGAAAATATTATCCTATCCTTATGATAAATTTAGTTTCTAAATTTAGAGCTTGTAGCTAAAGATCAGAACATTTCAGTGACTCGTAATGTGAGTGGGGTGGAGTCCAAGCCAATCATTTTATAAATGGGTTTTTAATAATTCAACTAGTAATACATCAAACTACAAATCACACAGAGTAAATATGCGTACGAAAATACAGACAATAAACATTTACAAGACATAACGGAATCCAAATAAAAGAGAGAGAGAAGTGGAGAAAGCGAGAGAGATCACAGAATGAGCTCAGGTATGAAAATCAGTCAGTAAACCTTAGTGGAACCAACAACGAATCAAATAATAGCAACACTTTAAAGCAGCATTTAAATCTCCATAGAAAACGATACTTGCATGGCCCAGTGGGTGAGCGTGGTACCGGCGACGCACGTGTGATGTCACGTGGTCCTTTGAAAACTGCGCGCGTGGGCCGGAGGCCGTGTGACGCACGTGCAAGCTGCGCTGGATCTTGGCGTGAGCGTGGAGTCACGTGTTCCTTTGTTGCAAAGAGGTGTTCGTTCATCTTCGCGCGGTATTTGAAAGGTTCAACAAACAATGTTCCAGAATTCGTCTTCATTGTGTGGAGAGGCGAATAGTTGAATAAACTTAGTAAAGAAAAGAAAAGAAAACAACGAAAATGAAAGTTTCCAAATGAGCCATGAAAATGGCTTTCCTCTCCTCAGTCCGTGTGCTGAGGGGGGAGGAGAACTGAGCGCGGCCCGAGGCCGCGCGGAGCGACGTGTCCGAGAACGGAGAACGGGAAGAAGAGCAGAAGAGAGAGGCGGACCTTGTTCGGTCGACTCTTATAGCTTGAGATGTTCACGCCTCTTTTCGCGTGAACCACCCAATGAACATCCGCGATCTGAAGCGGCGGGAAAGTTCCTTTGTCTCTGGGAACAACCCACCCTAATGATTTAGGACTTGTCCGATTTCATCAGGGATATTCTAGCACGTTCGTAATTCCAGAATAATACATTTTTCATTACTTTACTTTAGATAAGTGGGTCTGTCAAAGCATGACGATTAGAACAAGACTAGACATAATATATATATGACCAAAGATCTAATTTTTAGATCGAATTACACATTTAAAGATTTGTTTAACACATGATAACACTGCAGATGTTGGGAAACATCTAAATGTACCAAAAGGGAATACGTAATACATTTATAAAACATGAAAACAGAAAGTTAATGAATACATTCCATAGAATGCATTGTTCAAAAGAAGCCAGTGACTTGGCTTCTCTCCTGTCCTGTGTGGTCGTAAAATTTTACGAGCTACCAAGGAGTGTGGGGGTTGCAGAACATTTCTTTTTGAGAAAGTTAAAGTGAGGAGAGACATTTCCTAAAGTATGAGCTTGCAACTTATACTCTTCACATAACAAGGATTAACCATTTTATGCAATCCAAAAACATAATTAAAATACATATTAATAATAAAATGAAAGTAAGGAACTTATACAAAAAGGTTTCCTTTGTCTCCAGTGTGTTGGAGGAATTTGGGGGGGGGGGTTCAGGTATTCTTTGAGGCTCGCATGGGTATCGTAAAGTAATTTAAGTCCAGCCAGGCTGGCATTTAGCACCAACAGTCTGAATTTATAAAACAGAATTTAACCCATGAATCGCTGACCTGCATATCTGTTACAAATATATCAATGTTTATTCCATATATGTGCCAATCTTCCTGTTGCCAGCAGGTGGCGCTATCATTATAGTGGAATATTGGCCTTCAGATGTGTTCAGGGCAGGACTTTTGTCGAACATGTGAGGTTTGGGGAGGATTGGACATTTTATGCCTGAGTTACAACAACATCCTATTTCATGGCGAAACATCGAAATTTGTCAGGCCGCCATGGACACGCCCTTTAACAAAACCTCAAGATCTTCGCAATTTAACATCGCAAAGGCCTTTAGATTTAACTGACCAAGTTTGGTGTTGATCTGAACAAATCTCTGGGAGGAGTTAGTTAAAGTACAACCCCTGAAAATGACAAAAACAACGCCAATTTTGCAGAGAAAATTCTAAATAACCGACTTCCTGTTGGGATTCGGATTTCGTACCAAGAGACTTTGTTGTAGGTATTTTGTATGTATCTACTAGAGCCCTGCGTGGGACTGTTTTCTTCATCCCGCTCCCGCCGAATTTCTTACCATTACCGCCCACTCCCGCAACGTATGTGTTTCACTCCCGCCCGCTCCCGCAATATGCATGTCCACTCCCGTCCGCACCTGCAAAACTCTGACAATTTATTCCTGCACAATAATAGAGATGCATTGATTTTGTCTCTTCTCCCGTCCCGGAGGAAAAAAAAACTAACAAACAGGTATTTGTATTGATATTATTAAAGAGATTCATGGGATTGTTTGTTTCGTTTCCCTGGCCTGCATGTAAAAAAAAAAAAAAAAAAAAAAAAAAAGACAAAACACACAATACATTCAAATATAATTTCGCTTTTATCAAAAACTTTGCACATAAAAATAGACTGCTTTGCAAAGAAAAAATATAAATAATATGATAAACTAGGCTACATGAAAAACAGTTTTACAATTATTAGCCAAATGTCACAGGTATTCTGTTTGAAAAATACAAATAAGAATAAAAACAATTAAACTTAGGCAGCCTGCTCAATAACACTGGTATCATCACGCCTCTTGACCTAATTAACAAATGGTAACGAGGGGCTGTGCTCAAAAAACAACACTAATAAATAACATTAGGTTCTTTTCTACATCATCTATTGCCATCTTCTCAATCATGTCGCTAGGCAACCTCCCTATCCCGCGGTGTTTTTTTTAGCCGCCCATTCGCGCCCACAGCAAAATTCAAACCGCCCGCTCCCGCGAGATTTGCGTTGGGTCCCGCGAGACCCGGCGGGACTCAATCCCAATGCAGCCCTCTAGTATCTACCAATGCATTTACTAATGTTAAAAAATGAGACATTATTTTATATTGTTACCAAATCCTTAAGTAATTAAAAGTGTTTTGTTATAAATTTACTGGACTATAAGCATTTGTGAAATAGTTCTGCTTGCATCACAGCTTGGTCGTCATCTGTGAGCTGAACAGTTTTACTGTTACATCCATGAGATTATATAAATTCAGATTAATGTCAATCACAGGGTGTCAGAGGTCAGTATCAAATGAGTTTGAAATTATTTGCTCATGCCCATCCCCCACTCACACTCACACACACACACACACACACACACACACACACACACACACACACACACACACACACTCAGTCAGCACACATACATTCCTCAAACAGAGGGACAGAGTGAGTTGAGATGTCTGACAGTTTTTTAATTTTCTTTTAATCATACAGTGTCGTAAAGTCATGAAACTATGCATATTTCCTCAGAATGATTTGATCTCTGTATGAGAAAAAGCCTTTAAGTGTTTGGAAGCTGCAATTAAAAAATACAAGACAATTAATGATTCCTTTTTTGACTGTCATTTCAAAAAATCACCACGACAAAACCGTTCAAACTAACCAAAATCCGTTCGCAATTTAAGTTCATAAATGTTTTTGCAACATGTAGATAAAGTTTGGTGAGTATAGTGAACTTTTCCTCTGAGGAGTATCGATTAAATCACAGCTCAATTTTTTTTCAAAAATCCATATTCAAATAAAAATAGCCGACTTCCTGTTGGTCGTAGCTGATGACTGTGAATTAGAAAGTTGTCCTTCTTGATAAGAACAATATACGTATCGAGTTTGGTGTCTGTAGCTAAAACTAACCCCCCCCCCACTTTTGACAAAAGGTGGCGCTATAGAGTGCCTCTTCCACGCCCTTGTAAAAGCTTTTTCCATTGTCTAGCTATCAATAATACTGATATGTGTTTTGAGTTTCATGTAAATCTGACGTTGTTATCTGCCTCAAAATCAGCATAACAGAATATTCACGTTTGACACGTTGCCATGGCAACAATATATAAGATATCAATATTCCCACAACTGGTTTACATCGGCCATGTTTTGTCATTATTCTGATGAAGTTTGAAGCAAATTGAGTAAAAATAAGATGCTGAATTCAAAGCATTTTGTAAATGACTCAATTCCTGCTGCCAGTTGGGGGCGCTATAACGTTGACTCTTAATAGTCACATATATACGATCGGTATCATACTTCGAACAAACCGATGAAGTTTGATCTAACTCAGGTACTGTATGTGGATGTTATTAGGCATTTCCTGTTTCTAATTTTTTGCCCTAATTTCAACGCCACGCCACGGGCAAACCATTCGAGATATCAAAAATCCCCTCGCAATTTTTCATCCTCAATGTCTTGAGATCATGTTCACCGAGTTTCGAAGCAAACGGTTGAAAGTCCTCAGAGAAGTATTTCAAATTCCAGAGCATGCTTTTTTTAAACAGCCCTGAATAGCTGACTTCCTGTTGGGCGGAGCCTATGACAGAACGCAAAAGTTGTTCAGCTCAATGAGATCTATAAGTGTACTGAGTTTCATATAAATACATACAAGTGTGTGTGAGCTATGGTCCAAGGTTTCTGACTGTGTTCCAGGGGGCGCTGTAGAGCCCCTCTGCCACGCCCGGGTCCCAGCTTCTGCGGCGTCCTGATGGCCGCAGGTTCCAATGTGTGTGCCAATTTTCAAGAGCTTTTGAGTATGTTAAGGCCCCCCAAAACCCCCGGAAGATTCATAAAAAATAAAAATAAGAAGAAGAATCCTTAGGGGAACAATAGGGCCCTGCGCCCATTGGCTCGACCCCCTAAATATAGCTGCAAGCAGCGATGGCGGGCTCAAGCCATCAGTGCAACGCCACCCCGGTGGCATCGGGAAAACTGTGCCCAGCGGGCATAAGCATTTACTGTAACCCTCTGGCAATCAAATTTTAAGGGATATGGCAGTTAAAGGGTTAATCCAACCCATCTAGACTATGAAATCACATACACAGAACAATATATATAACTTTAGTAACACTTTATTTTAATATATATAAAAAATGTATAAGGTGTGCATCATAGCTGACACCTTAAAGAACACATTACAATTGTTTTATGACTGCAAGTCTTTTTCCTCAAATGCTATTGAGCTTCAAATTTGCGTTTGAGCCCATGTGAAAAAGTAGCATAATTTACATATGACTTACAGTTTGTTTTAATAAATATCAAACATTCAATTTAATTGTGCATTATAGCTGTCACCTAGATGGACAATACCAGTTGTTTTATGACTGTAAGTCATTCTCTTCAAATGCTACTGACGTTAGAAAAGTGTATAACAATATCACATGTAACTTTAGAGAAGGTCCCTAAATTTGAGACTCTCGAATGTCCAATGTCAAGCCAACTTTATGCCTGTTTTTGTTTTGTTTTTTACTTTATTTTTCTTTTCTCTGTGCCGGATTGCTGATGTCTTTTACCCGGGCATAGATGTCCATCCATCAATTACGAACATTCATCCGCAAATGTCCGAGCGGTCGCGAGCGCGGATGGGAGAATGGCGCATGTTTTATTTTTTTTTGCGCTACTGGGATGGTGCCCCCTCTGGGAGTTGGTGCCCTACGAAGACTGCGTATTCTGCATATAGGGAGCGGCGGTACTATCTGGAAGATATATTCCTCAAGCCGTCGTACAAGAGGAGGTGATGCTAGTACTTCAAGAATCTCTCAAAACCTATCTGTTCATAAAGCCTATATATAAAGTCTTAATATAGTATTCCACAATATGTTGTGCTATTCTAATATTTTATTGCGTTTTTTTTATTGACATTGTTATTTGCTGTTATTTTTGACTTGATAAAAAAAAAATTAAATATAAACTTATGCAATTGTATACACACACATATATATATATATATATATATATATATATATATATATATATATATATATATATATATATATATATATATATAGAGAGAGAGAGAGAGAGAGAGAGAGAGAGAGAGAGAGAGACAGTTTTCTTTTATTGCATCTTGAAATAAATGTTTCTGTGTTTCTGAGTTCTGTGTTTGTTTATTTTTTTTATTTTTTTTAGGAAGATTACAGCCTTTAATCTCAAAATAAATGTGCATATAAACCATGAACAATTTAATTATAGCTGTATTTATAAAATGCTTACTAATGATTTTGGGAGAAGGCTATATAAAGCAGCAACAGTTGATGTTGAGGCCTAAGATATTTCTTAAGCTGTAATGATGAAAAAACAACAACAACAACAACAACAACAACAACACAAAATTGCTTATTTTTTTCTGCTGGTGATTAAAGAGATGATTAAGTCTCCCTCCCTCCCTCTCTCTCTCTCTCTCTCTGACACCAAGCCAAATTAGATATTATTTTACAGTGTTATCAAATCCCTTAAATGATTTGTAAGTGTTTTGTAATGATTTTATTGACCTACAAGCATTTGTGAAAGTTCTGCTTGCATTAGAGCTAAGTCTTGATCTGTGAGCTGAACAGATTTACTGTTACATCCATGAGATTATGTAAATTCAAATAAATATCATGTCACAGGATGTCAGAGGTCAGTATCAAATTAATTTGAAATTATTATTTGCAGCACAAATAAGGTTTTTTAGGATTTTTTAAAATCCCAAAAACTGTCAGAAAAGGATAAGGCCTAAGATTTCTCTGTGAGTGGCTAAATTTGTTTGTTTTTATAACTATAATGCATAAACTATGAAACTATACAAAATGTCTTTTCCAATGTTTTTTATTTATTTACATTTTTTTTTTTTTTTTTTTTTGGATTTACATTTTAAAAAAATTGCCTACGGCAATCATTCTAAACAGCTTGAATAAAACCTGTCAATATTTATTATAGACCACTATAACTGTGTATAATCGAACAAACAAGTTTATTATGAAAATAAAAAAGTGTGTACACCAGATAAATTGGACGATAAAGAAATTGCTAACAATAGTATAATAGAGCATGTTTTATGTTTTTAAGCGTTTAGATGCAGAAATGGAAAAAATCAAATGTAAAATCAAATGTAATTGATTTAATTAAATATAGATTAAGTCTTGTTAGAGCAAAATTATAAATAAATATGTACACACATTAAAAAAGCAGCCAAGATGAATGAGTTAAATTTTTTATATAGATTAAAATTGAAGACAGAAGCAGCTGGTATATGCGGTCACTTAATTAAAATCCAGTAGATCCACTTCAGATTTATTTCTCAACAGTTTATGTTCACGTGGCTGTTTTCGTTTATATTCGCCAAGCTATTATGTATTTTGAAATAATGTTGTCCGTGATGTGTTCGTTCTTGCGACGAAAGGCAGAAACCTGCAGCTCGAGAGATATGTTATTCTGCCAGTCGCGCTTCCAAATATTCTTGGACACTTAAACGGGTCACAAACACCTGCATTTAGCTCGTGTTGTGTTATAATGGATGTATTGTGTGCATTTATGGCAATAATTTATTTTAAAAAGCTCTTAAACAAGAATAAATTCGTTAGTTTTTAACTTGTGACACTGTGCGCGCTGATCGGAGGCAGTGATTTCAGATAGGCAGCCGCGAATATTTCATTTTCACACAAACAGTTCAAAAACATCTTAATTTAGCTCTTGGTGTGTTCTAATTGGTGTATTGTGTGATATCGCTGCAATACTTTATTTTTAATAGCTATAAAACAAGAATAAACTCGTTTTTTCTGAGCTCATCATTCCACACGCTCTTGCTCAGAGTGGTGATTCATCTCTCACGTATCACTGACCACACATCAATTATTAATGAGCCCTGACCTGATAATAATCATATATGTTCGTTTAGCTTGTCAGTGTGAATTAAATCCAAGTATTTATTTGTATTTTAACCGATTTAAAAGTGAAATCAAAAGAGTCTCCTCCCTTTTTTTGTCCGGGAATTGCACCTAGGGGCGCTATTTCTCTCAGAAAATGGAAGTCTCAGCACATAATACTCAAACAGAGGGACAGAGTGAGATGAGATGTCTGACAGTTTTTTTTAATTTTCTGTTATCCATTCAGTGTTGTAAAGTCATGAAACTATGCATATTTACTCAGAATAACTTTTTTTTCTGTATGAAAAAAGGTTTTGAAGTTTTTGGAATTTAAAAATGCAGGAAAATTAATAATTCCATCTTTACTGTCATTTTAAAAAAATCACCACAACAAAACCATCCAAGCTATCCAAAACCCATTCACAATTTAAGTTCCTCAATGTTTTTTCAACATGTAGACAAAGTTTGGTGTGTATAGTGTTACTCTCCTCTGAGCAGTATGCATTAATTCACAGCTAAATGTAAAAAACAATCCACATTCAAATCAAAATAGCCGACTTCCTGTTGGTCGTAGCTGATGCCTGTGAATTAGAAAGTTGTCCGTCTTGATAAGAACAATTTTTGTACTGAGTTTGGTGTCTGTAGCTAAAACTAATCCCCCCACTTTTGACAAAAGGTGGCGCTATAGAGCTTTTTAGATATCAATATCCCCCCAGCAGATTTATATCGGCTGTGTTTTAACATTATTCTGATGAAGTTTGAAGCAAATCGAGTAAAAATAAGAGGCTGAATTCAAAGCATTTTGAAAATGACACTTCCTGCTGCCAGTTGGTGGCGCTATAACTTTGACTCCTAATAGTCACATATATGCGATCGACATCATACAATGAATAATCTGATGAAGTTTGATTAAAATTAGGAAATGTATGTGGATGTTATTAGACACTTCCTGTTTCTCAATTCTCGCCATAAATTCAACGCCTCGCTACGAGCAAACCGTTCGAGATATCAAAAATCCCCTTTCAATTTCTCATCCCCAATGTCTTGAGATCATGTTGACGGAGTTTGGTGGCAATGGAGTAAAAAACCTATGACAAGTATATCAAATTCCAGAGCATGCGCTTTTTACATAACTCTAAATAGCTGACTTCCTGTTGGGCGGAGCCTATGACATGCAATACGCAAGTTGTTCGGCACGATGAGATCTATATGTGCACTGAGTTTCATATTAATACGTGCAAGTATGTGTGAGCTATACATCAACATTTATGACTGTGTTCCAGGGGGCGCCGTAGAGCCCCTGTGCCATGCCCGGGTCCCAACCTCTGCAGGCTCCTAAAGGCCACAGATTGCAAAGTGTGTGCAAATTTTCAAGAGTTTTTGAGTATGTTAAGGACTCCAAAAGCCCCCACAACTTTGACGACAAATATGAATAATAAACCCTAAATAGCCAACTTCCTGTTGGGCGAAGCCTATGATATGCAATACGAAAGTTGTTTGTATTGATGAGTTCTATATGTGTACCGAGTTTCGTGTGTCTAAGTACAAGTATGTATGATATATGGCCCTCCATATTCCAGGGGGCGCTGTGCCACGCCCGTGTATCAGTCTCTGCCCGGCCCTAATGGCCGCAGGTCCCAATGTGTGTGCCAATTTTCAAGACTTTTTAAGCATGTTAAGGGCCCCAAAAGCCCCCGTAACGTTAGAAAATAATAATAATAATAATAATAATAATAATAATAATAATAAATAATCCTAAGGAAAACAATAGGGCTCTCGCCCTCCAGGCTTGAGCCCTAATTAAAGCTGCAAGCAGCGATGAACGGGCCCTCGCACCCGGGCTCACCGGCAGCGAGTGGCTTCAGTAAATAGGTGAGCGATGAGAAATATGCATTTAAACTCATAAATATAAGTGGAATATATCAAAGTTATTCCATATATGTGCCAATCTTCCTGTTGCCAGCAGGTGGCGCTATCATTATAATGGAATATTGGCCTTCAGTTGTGTTCAGGGCAGGACTCTTATCGAACATGTGAAGTTTGGGGAAGATCGAATAAATTATGCCTGAGTTACAACAACTTCCTTTACTGTGGCGAAACAACACATTTTGTCATGGCGCCATGGACACGCCCTTTAAAGAAAAAACAAGATCTCCATAATTTAGCATTGCACAGGCCTTAGATTAGACTGACCACAAAAAAAACAATGTCATACTATTTCTAGGAGTAGTTTGTCGCAGCGTAAAACATGTCACTTCCTGTTGCCAGCAGGTGGCGCTATGCCTATAACTGAATATGGGCATGTAGATCTGTTAAGGGCAGAAGTCTTATCTAACATGTGAAGTTTGGGGCATATTGGACATTGTATGTCTGAGTTACAGCAACTTCCTTTTTCATGGCGAAACATCAAAATTTGTCAGGCCGTCATGGACATGCCCTTTAACGAAACTTCAAGATCTTCACAATTTAACATTGTAAAGGCCTTTAGATTTAACTGACCACGTTTCCTGTTGATCTTAATAAATCTCTAGGAGGAGTTCGTTAAAGTACAACCCCTGAAAATGGCAAAAACAGCGCCAATTTTCCAGAGAAAATTCTAAATAACCGACTTCCTGTTGGGATTCGGATTTTGTTCCAAGAGACTTTTTTGTAGGTATTGGAGTGTTACATATGTGTACCGAATTTTGTACATGTACGTGGAACATAGCTCGAGGCACACTCCGTTGAATGTGTATAGGTGGCGCTATTGGGCCATTTTGCCACACCGTTGGAATATTGGCCTTCAGATGTGTTCAGGCCGGACTCTTATCACACATGTGAAGTTTGGGGAAGATCGGACATTTTATGTCATAAATAGTTATAACATATTTTATTCCCATGGCAAGACATCGAACTTTGTCACGCCGTCATGGACACGCCCTTTAACGGAAACTCAAGATCTTCACAATTTAACATCACACAGGCCTTTAGATTAGACTGACCACAAAAAAGACATTGATGTCAAAAATTTCTAGGAGTAGTTTGTCGCAGCGTAAAATATATCACTTCCTGTTGTCAATAGGTGGCGCTATGACTATAACTGAATATGGTCGTGTCAAACTGTTCAGGCCAGGAGTCGCATCAAACATGTGAAGTTTGGGGCAGATTGGTCATTGTATGTCTGAGTTATAGCAACTTCCTGTTTCATGGCGAATCATCGAAATTCGCCAGGCCGCCACACACAGGCCCTTCAACGAAAACTCAAAAGCTTCGCAATTTAACATCGCAAAGGCCTTTAGATTAGGCATACCAAATTTGGTGTTGATCTGAATTAATCTCTAGGAGGAGTTAGTTAAAATACAACGCATGGAAATGACAAAAATGACACAAAATTTGCTCATAATATTAGAAATAACCGACTTCCTGTTGGGTTTTGGATTTTGCTCCAAGAGACTTTTTTGTAGGTATTGGAGAGTTACATGTGTATACAGATTTTCACAGGCTGTAAAATGTATTGCATTTATTAATATTGCATTTTTATACTACTACAACTGCTAATAACTTTTATATGAAAGGGTCACAATTCAATGAAATTGTGTATAACTGTTTATTAGTAGTTACTTCATAGTTATTTTTCTTGAACCCTAACTTCAGTAGGTATGACAGAATTCATTAGTTAATGATTAGCTAACTGTTACTTAACACAATCATAAAATTGTATTGCATACTGATTAATTAACATATCTTCCTTAGTAGTTAACAGTAGTGAGTTAAGTGTTAATGAAAAATTACCTGTTAATTCTTCAATGATTCCTTGTCAGTTATGTAGTAAGAAACAGCATTCTAAAGTGTTACCCTGTTTTCTTTTCTCCTATCCTCTCTCTCCAGTTTTTCAAAAGTTCATCAAACAACCGTGGTAAGAATATTTCATCAAGCATGGTGAGTAATGGCTTCTCCTGCTATTGTTATTTGCACCTCTTGTCACATGTACAGTTTATTGATTTCTGTCGCAGATGAGGGATTCACATGTGATAAAAGCAGGGAAATAGTTAGGCTGACAGAAGATTTCCAGGGTTCCCACTCTTTCATGAACACCAGATTCAAGGACTTTCAAGGACTTTTTAAAGCACCATTTTATTAAATCAAGCACCTTTGAATATCACACCCCCAGCACATAACATCTGAAAGACCTTACTGTACTTACCATTGCACTTATACTTAATATTTACATTAAAGAAATGTCAGAGTAATAATGATGTTTTGAATGTGTAGGTTTTATAAAATGAAACCGTTTTAGACAGTCGTGTTTAAAGGACTTGAAATCCATTAAATTCAGTACTGGTAATATTCAAATGCAGTTTCTGAAATATTGATAATAAATGCATTCACTGTTTTTTTTTTTTTTAAATTAAGAATTAATTTGTCTCAGCTTTTTATATATAAAAAGCTGTTAAATGTTTTAATAACATAGTAAAACCTGTTAACATTAAACATTTGCACATTCACTCAATAGAGACGTGCAGGGGCGTAGCCATCTTTTCAGAAGTGAGGGGGACAGAAATTACACACACACACACACACAACATTACAATATAATATAAACAATATAATTCTACTCACCAAGCCTGCATTTATTTGATCCAAAGTACAGCAAAAGCAATTGTGAAATATTTTTACTATTTAAAATAACTGTTTTCTATTTGAATTTATTGTCAAATGTAATTTTGTCCTGTGATCAAAGCTGAATTTTCAGCATCATTACTCCAGTCTTCAGTATCACATCTTTCAGAAATCAGTCTAATATGATGATTTGCTGATGATCAATATTTAAAACAGATGAGTTCATTTTTCAGTATTCTTTGGTGAATAGAAGGATCCAAAAAGCAGCATTTATGTGAAACAAAAAGTTTTCGCAACATTACACCCTATACCATTCAAAAGCTTTATTTTCCAAAAAAAAAAAAATCCCCAAATTTTTTTTAAATTAATAATAAATAATAATAATAAATTGATTTTATTTTTTATTTTTTTTTAGAAAGGATTCTTTAAATTGAACAAAAGTGATGATAAAGACATCATTTTACAAAAGATATTTGAGATAAATGCTGTTCTTCTGAATTTTCTATTCATCAAAGAAACCTGAAAAAATTATACTCCACTGTTTCCAACATTATCATAAGTGTTTTTTAGCAGCAAATCAGAACATTAGAATTATTTCTGAAGGATCGTGTGACTGGAGTACTGATGCTAAAAATTCAGCTTTAAAATCTCAATAAATTACATTTTGAAATATATTCAAATAGAAAAGTTATTTTAAATAGGCTAGTAAAAATGTTTCAAAATTTTACTGCTTTACTGTACTTTGGATCAAATACATGCAGGACTGGTGAACAGAAGAGACTTAAAAAAAAAAAAAACTAGTTTACTGTTCGTTTTTTCTCTAATGTCTAGCTTTTAATTGGCATATAAATATGTAACAGCTGGACAACAACAAATAATAATGATTTGTTTTATATACTACAAACACTTTTTTAATCACATAATAATAAGGCAGAATAGATTCTATACTGTAATAAATGCAATTAGAACTGCATTGTTCATATACTTTATTTATCACCTGCTGGAGATGACTCGAAAAAACATTTTTACGAAATCGTATGTTTAATGTGTTCGTGTTTCCAAAAGTGTCTGGTTTTTCATACAGCAATAGCTGGATGCTTTTGCCCATATTAGGAACTTCCTGGTATGACTTTCTGCGCGAGAGCGCCCTGCGGCTTCGAGTATGAATGAAACAAACTCTTCATGAGTGTGTATAGCGCTCCTTGATGTTCATCTCGCTTTCTGGGTCCGAATAAAATACCATGTCATGCGCAGACTATCCTGTCTCATTGAGTTTAAATCTATATTCACTCACACCAGCTCTTGAAAACCTCTATTCGAACACACTTGACCAAAAAAGTGCAGGGGACAAATTTCTGTGATATAAAGTGGGGGGACATGTCCCCTGCGTCCCCCACGTAATCTACGCCCTTGGAGAAGTGTCAAAACTATTTTGTAAATCTGTTTTATTGTAAATCCCATTGAATTTATACTTTCCCGGCATTGAGCCTAATTATCACTGCTTCTCCATAGGTTAATGCGCTAGACTTTGAGATTGGGATCCCGCAGGACGCAAATCTCGCGGTCCGTTCATCTTCGGAACACAGTTTAAGATATTTTAGATTTAGTCAGAGAGCTTTCAGTCAGTGTAGTGTAGTGATGTCCGGTTCTCGAAATGAATGATTAGACTGAACAAATTCACCAAATCAAACGGAATCATTTGAAACGGTTCTCGTCTCCAATAAGCATTAATCACACTAAAAAATCCTGGGTTATTTTTTCTACCCAAGTGCTGGGTTGAGCCATTTGGGTAAATTTTTTGGGTTATTTTCTCAGTCTTGGGTAGTTTTTGGGTAGTTCTATGTAACCCAACCGCTGGGTTATTTTCTGGGTCGTTTTCACTGAGAGCTGAATCAATGCACCCCCTCCCCCACTCGGACGCAATAACCCAGCTCATTGGGTCAAATTAACTCAGCGCAGGATCAGCGCTGACGCAGCGCGAGCTGACTGAATTCGAAGTGGAGGTGGATGCCACACACACGCTGTAATATTTGGAGAAATAAGGTTCGTATCAATATATTTATACATTTGATATGTATTTTTAAACATATTTACACACATAACATAATACTGAGCGAACGAGCGATAAAAAGGCAAAGAAATGTGCGACAACAGTCACGTTTACATGACGCATCGCCAGATTCGCTCGTTTTGGTTTGCTGGTTTGTAATGCCTGCTAGATAGTAAATACGTTTTCTACAGGTTTTATGTTTTAAACGACCCTTTTTTCAAAGTCTTACGTTTCTTCTTAACTTACGTTAACTGTTAACATAATTTACTTCAAAGTCCATTGTCAATTAATTTCAATGCCACATGTGATGTAAACGTGCATTCCTTGCCTTTTTAGATTATAAAAATTAGATGTCCATTACAGCCTTTAAGCAAATACATTTTATACATTTTAACCACCTTTAGTACACAAAGCTGCCCATCCTCCATCTTACTGCATGCAGTGCTAAGTCAAAATAACCCACTTTTTGGGTCATCTGTCGCGGGCATATTTTGAATCGTTACAAGAGAAATTATTTTAAAAACAAACTGACTTCAGCCTTTTTTTCTGGTGAAATAAAGGTTTGTTTTGGTCTTTTTATCATCGAATCGTTACCGATTGGCAAACATGTGCCGTTCTGGTTTTAAAATATCACTTATATGATATGATAGATCATAAAGCATCGTGCATTTGCGAGCAGCAGAGATAACGTTACCTATTTTTTTCTGTCTGATGTGTTTAGTTTTTTGTTTTTTTTTCACAATAAAATACATTTATAATCATTTATTTATTTATCAGTATTATTATTTGAAATCCAGGTAAGTGTCAATTAATCTTGGACTAAAATATATTGTTTTTTCCTCTCAGACCTGCTCTTGACTGTCCGTGGTGGCAAATCCACAGCCTTTCGCTGTAGGTGACACTTTTATCTCATCTAATTTAAATTATTGCCATACATTGATAATAAAATTACAATAAACCCTAAAAAACAACTGTTACTATTATTAAAAAGATCCGGTAAAGTTATTGTGGTTATACCCGTTTAGTTAAAGGGTTAACGTTACTTAACCCAACAAACAAAATTATGTCATTAATAACTCACCCTCATGTTGTTCCAAACCTGTGAGACCTCCGTTTATCTTCAGGACACAGTTTAAGATATTTTAGATTTAGTCTGAGAGCTTTCTGTCCCTCCATTGAAGCTGTGTGTACGGTATACTGTCCATGTCCAGAAAGCTAAGAAAAACATCATCAAAGTAGTCCATGTGACATCAGAGGGTCCGTTAGAATATTTTGAAACATCGAAAATACATTTTGGTCCAGAAATAGCAAAAACTACAACTTTATTCAGCATTGTCTTCTCTTCCGTGTCTGTTGTGAGAGAGAGTTTAAAACAAAGCAGTTTGTCATATCTGGTTAGCAAACAAATCATTAGATGTAACTGGATCTTCCTGAACCAGTTCACCAAATTAAACTGAATCGTTTTAAAAATGGTTTGCATCTCTAATATGCATTTATCCACAAATGACTTAAGCTGTTAACTTGTTTAATGTGGCTGAGACTCCCTCTGAGTTCAAACAAACCAATATCCCGGAGTAATTCATTTACTCAAACAGTACACTGAGTGAACTGCTGTGAAGAGAGAACTGAAGATGAACACTGAACCGAGCCAGATAACGAACAAAAGATTGACTCGTTCACATTAAGTCATTTGTGGATTAATGCGTATTGGAGACGTGAACCGTTTAAAACTATTCAGTTCATTTGGTGAATCTAAAATATCTTAAACTGTCTTCCGAAGATGAACGGAGATCTTACTGGTTTGGAACGACTTATGAGCAAAGTGAAATGTATAAGCAGTATAATTCAGGAATCAGTTTGCATGGAGTTTAGAAACATCCAGGATTTACTAGTTAAAGTGTTGAAAAGCTCTGAAGAGTATTTCTGTTTTTATGGAAACTAATCCTTTTACATGTAAAAAATGTTCATAAGCCTCTATTTGATTAACAGCATTGTTATTTCTTTGTCCAGTAGAATCAACCGTATCTGAAGAGAGAGCTGAGGAAATTAAACAATGTCTAAGAAACAACACATAGCCCATCAGCCAGGTGGAACAGTACATGCGAAAAATATGTTTGAGGTCCTCCATGAGTTTCCTCGGCTAACTACCTCAGGCATGGTATGTTAA
The DNA here is from genome assembly GCF_003368295.1 of Carassius auratus. Taxonomy (NCBI): domain Eukaryota; kingdom Metazoa; phylum Chordata; class Actinopteri; order Cypriniformes; family Cyprinidae; genus Carassius; species Carassius auratus. Next base: position 8,511,332 of record NC_039244.1, on the reverse strand, counting down.
CATAATGTCTTTGTCATATGGTAACATTGGTTATATTAAGTCTTTTTTGTGAAAAGTTTTTTTTGTTATTTTTGCTTTTAGATTGCACAGGACTTTCACATTTTACATCAAGATGAAGCCCCAAAACTGTTTGAAAAATGGCTGGTATACTGACAGGATCTTGCTTTTTGCGAAGCGAGAAGCAAAGCTTCCATGTACAGCTGAAGAAATGACAGAAGGTTAAAATGTTTCTACAATATTTTGATATTATGGGCCAGATTTACTAATAGCTTGCACCATAGTGATATCAGGATTAATAAAGCAATGCAGTAATGAAAAATTGGGCAAATTTTTTTTTTTTTTGCAACTAACATTACTGCATATTTGTGGTAGTTTATATAACCCATTTTTGTGCTTGGCAAAAATTGCTGCTAGAAAATGCAGCATTTTCTCCTCTCATCTCATTTATTTAGAATGCCAGACAAAGATGTTATAACATTGCTTTTAATTTCTGCTGCTCTTGGTAGGATATGTTGGTCATTATGTGTCTGTTTTTTTTTTTTTTTTGCATATTGTCAGTGGATCAACAGCAGAACTTTACACTTCAGTCTACTCTTTTATGGGATTTTGGACTCACGCTAATTTGAGCTGTTTAGTAAATCTGGCCCTATATTCTCAATGACAACTCGCTACTGTTTTTAGTAGTGTTGATGAATGTAATATTATTTTCCTACAGATGCAAAGGGAAATCTTCCACTAAAGCGGTTACCTGTTTTGCTACCACCTCCACCCTACAAAATTGGCAGAAAAACAATCCGGCCCAGCAATGATGAAAGCAAAAAAGCTTTCATTGACATTCAGCCTGTAAGTACGACTCAAGAAATTTACTTCAATCATTTAATGACTTCACCAGGTTGAATACACTACCATTCAAACGTTTGGGATCGGTATGATTTTTTAAAATGTTTTTAAATTAAGTCTCTTCTGCTTACAAAGGCATTTATTTGATCCAAATACAGCAAAAATAGTAATGTTGTGAAATATTGTTACAATAAATTAATATTTGCTATTTGAATATATTAAAAACATTTTTTTTTTTTTTTTTTTTGTGATCAAAACTGAATTTCCAACATCGTTATTCCAGTCTTATATATAGTAACATGTTGACAAGATATGCTCCATAAGAACTTGGTAATTTAATTTATAATGTATCTTGGATAAATAAGTCTGAGCTCACAATTTTTTTTTTTCTGTAGATAATTTTCATTACTAAAACATCAAATTTCTAGTGTCCTAGCTATAATTAATTTTACTAGACAAATAAAAAAAAAAGTAATTTTTTTTAGTTTCACACTCTAACAAGTTAAGGTCTTTTGCTTTTGTAGGGCAGAATGTTAAATTAAAGTAAAATTAAAGTATTTCAAGTGTTACCAAAACTCTTTTGACTTGCTTTGCATCCCTGTCAGTGTCTTTGTCAAAGTGGGCCAGATCAAGCTGTAATAATTTTCAGGTATTTTGCCTCATCCAAAGCTCTGGCTATACAAGACCTACTGTTTCTAAAGACTGCTTGATTGAATAAACAGTTTCGAATGAATCCCAACCCACCACCCATACCCACACCCCTGACACTCCCATTCTGTTTCACCTTTATTCATTTGCATTATCTGTCCTTTAGGTTGGAACAAATATGGTGGAGTACCTCCAGCAGGCTGAAGCATCAAGACCTTACCCTTATGTCCTGTAACTTGAAAATGGACACATTACGTCGCAGGCATTTGTCATCCTCGCAGGAGAAGCTTTGGAACAAAGCACTCTCATTGGGACAGTAAATGTATATTTCAAATCGTTTTATGTTTTTGATGTAAACAAAACAGTGTTTCTATATTCAGGAGTTTATTCATAATATTTTTGAGTTGGAGGGAAGTGAATCCTCAACAGTGAAATTTTTGCACTGGGCACTACATTCTTGCAAGTAGATTATAAGAGGTTCTTTGAACAAACAGTGGTTCAAGAACACGAGGTAGAATTTTAGTTTTATTTGCACATGAGATTTTTGTTGTTCTGTTTTTTTTTTTGTATAAACAACTGTTTTATTGCTTGAGGAAAAGTATTACTTTATGTGTACTGATGATCATCCATTACATTTTTATGTAGAAATGTTTTACTGCCAAGTGACCCATACTCAGAATTTGTGCTCTGCATTTAACCCATCCAAAGTGCACACGCACCCGGAGCAGTGGGCAGCCATTTATGCTGCGGCACCCGGGGAGCAGTTGGGGGTTCGATGCCTTGCTCAAGGGCACCTAAGTCAAAGGTTTAGAGAGAACTATACATGCACTCCCCCCACCCACAATTCCTGCTGGCCCCGAGACTCAAACTCACAACCCTTTGATTGTGAGTCTGATTCTCTAACCACTAGGCCATGACTTCCCCTTTATGAATTCCCATTATGAGTTACAGAGGCAAACCATAAAAATGAAAGAAATTGTTTTAAATACTGTTTATAAATGTAATTATTTTTTTAGTTTTGTATGATCTCTTGAATTTTTGGTTGAGGTAAAGTGTAATTACAAAGTGTAATATGCTGAAAGAAAAATAAAGATAATACAATGTTGATCTGTTTGTTTATTATGTGGTATATTTAATGTTAAAAGGAATAAAACTTACCTTTGAAAATATAACCCATTTATGAAATCAAATTAACCCATTATTTTTGTAAAAATAACCAATTTTTGGGTAGAAAAAACAACCCATTTGCTGGGTTAAAATTAATAACCCAACTTCTTGGGTTAGTTTAACCCCATATGGGTTCTGTCCTATATTTACCCAGCAGTTGTGTTAAAAACAACCCAATTTGGGTTGTTTTTAACCCAGTCTTTTTTAGAGTGATCCACAAATGACTTAAGCTGTTAACTTTTTTAATGTGGCTGACACTCCCTCTGAGTTAAAACAAACCAATATCCCGGAGTAATTCATTTACTCAAACAGTACACTGACTGAACTGCTGTGAAGAGAGAACTGAAGATAAACACCGAGCCACGCCAGATAACGAACAAAAGACTGACTCGTTCACAAGTCAAGAACCGTTTCTGTTGGACGCGTCCGATTCTAGAACAAAACTGGTACTTCTGGTGCTTGATTCTGAACTGATTCTGTGCTAATGTTATGAGTGCGGGTAAACCAAAGGCTTGAATCAAGGGCAATCATCGTTAGGGATGGATATCATTAAGGTTTTAATGGTATTACTACTCTTACCGATACTGCTTAATGGTCCGATACTTTAACGGTATTCTTATCGGTACTTTGTTTTGTCTTACTGTGTTACTTTGTGTTGTGTTTAGGCAGTCGAAAACTTTGCATTTCTCTGTCTGCACATAATGCACTTTTGAAAGATGCTTTGACAGATTGCTTGTGTTTCCACCCTTACATGCAAAAATTGTGTTGCACTTACGACAACCAGCGTTGTCTGCATCAACTCTAGTGAAGTATAACCACACTTTGGAAACATTTTGCTGTCTCCGCCATCTTAACTCTTTGTATTAAGCAGGAGTTTTCGTACTGTAAGGGGCCGTCCACATATCGCGTCGCTTTCTGATTTTTCCCCCAAAGCCTTCGGGCACTTGCGCTCCTGAGGAGTCTGCCATTGCTAAGCAACCATGACCTGCTCTCTCCATGAAAACGCGGAAATTTCAGCAAAGGATAAATGGATTTGCAACACTAAAAACTGCTTGCAATAGCTCTGCTACTAAATTACTTTAAAAATCCACATACAGCTATCAGCTGTTCCTTCATCTTGACTGAGCTTCCAACGTTGTTACAGAAAAGGTGAGGAAGTTACATGACCTGCGGTGCGCTTGCGGCATTCTGAAAAGTTGAGATGTTTTTAACTCGATGCGGTGCGGACGGGCCTGGAGAGAACGAGCTCGTCGCACCGTGAGCGAGTGGCGACCGCGTCACTTCCATTATGAGCGCGCATATCGCGTGCCTACATTTGAAATGACGAACTTGAGTGCGCATAATATATGAACGGCCCCTTATGCGTGTGTGTGCGCGCCGCGCTCGTTATTGTTGTGTGTGTGTGTGTGACTGACAGACAGCCTCCGCGGCGCACATGAGAGCTCTCGCAGATTTCACAGACAAACATCTTAATATGATCGCACTTTAGAAATGTGTGGGAAGATAAAATGTGCACGATAACATTATTAAGCAAATCTCTTCGCCATAGTCACTCTTTATTATTAAGCGTGAGTTTTCATACTGTTATGTCTGTGCGTGTGCCGCATTCGTTGTGGTGTGCCCGCGGAGCCTGTCTGTCAGTCACACACCACAACGAGTGGGCGCGCATGAGAGATCTCACAGATCTCACAGACGTCTTAATATGATCGCACATTAGAAATGTTTGCTGAGATAAAATGTGCACGATAACATTATTAAGCAAAAATACATAGCACATTAATTTTTTCCCCTCCAGAACCGAAAGAAGAACTGATGACGTCAGATCTTACTGATACTACGGTCTTTCATAATTTAGCCCATTTTAATACCGGGTTTCGGTACCCATTTCTAATCATCGCAAATGACGCCATTACATGGAGCGCAAAAGAACCGGTGAACCATTTAAATGATTAATGCTTATTGGAGATGCAAACCATTTCAAACGATTCAGTTCGATTTGGTGAACTGGCTCAAGAAGATCCGGTTACATCGAGTGATTCGTTCACGAACCGGATATCACAAACTGCAGTGAACGCGCTCACAACAGACACGGAAGAGAAGACAATGATGAATAAAGTTGTAGTTTTTGTTATTTCTGGACCAAAATGTATTTTCGATGCTTCAACAAATTCAAACTGGCCCTCTGATGTCACATGGACTACTTTGATGATGTTTTTTCTTACCTTTCTGGTAATGGACAGTAGACCGACACACCGCTTCAATGGAGGAACTGAGAGCTCTCGGACTAAATCTAAAATATCTTAAACTGTGTTCTGAAGATGAACGGAGGTCTTACGGGTTTGGAACAACATGAGGCTGAGTTATTAATTATATAATTTTCCTTTTTGGGTGAACGAACCCTTTAAGCAAAAAAAAAAAAAAAAAGGTTTTTTTTTTATTTATTTTTTTATATAATGTTTAAGTTAATACTTGTTCAAAACAATCACTTTAGCAGAGTGTGTACTATTTTCTTTTTTTTGTGGTATATTGCCGAAAATAACTTGAATTGCACTTTCAGATTTGATTGTACAGGTAAAAGCAATACATCAATCGAATCTGTAAAGGGTCTACTTGTATTAATATACACGCATAAGAAAACTTTGTGCATTTATAAAATAAAGAAAACGGAGTGTGCTGTCTGCAGCCTTTGTCTGCATGATCTTCATTTAGAAATGCTTCATTAAAATAAACTGAAATTCAACAAATACTTCACAAAGAGATGTGAGAGATATTTCTATAGAAATCTTGATATGTCTACTTTTAAACTAAGCAAGTTTTATCGACAACAAATATTAAGTAATCGAGTAATCCATATGAAACTAACGCCATGTCCAGTCTTTTACGTCTCTCTTCACTAACTCTAATGCGACCACGCCCTGCGCTATAGATATATAATCATCCATGTGTTACACAGCGCGTAAACATTATTAATATCATGTTTTTAAATATGATGGTTTCATTCTTAACATGGTGATTATCGCCAAGGACACCTAACATAATATGGTATTTATCAACTGAATCAAACCATATCATGTCAAAAAATGGAAAACTCAGCAGTCTATTAATTGTTAATCACAGCGCCTTTAGTCGCTACAGTGGGGGCGCTTTTTAACCCAAATACACTTACAAATACATTTACATATTCTTTCGTTATTTAAAAACTGTTGCTTTAACTAACAAACAAAACTGAAAATCATAAAGAAGACCTTTGTCTCAAAATATATGCATTGTTTTTTTTTAGCTATTCTCATTTGCTACTTAAATCTACAACATTTAAAAAATCAAAAAAAAATATTAGATCAAACAAGCACAGAATCAACTTTGCAGTGCTAAGCATGATTGCGTAAGAGATCAGAAAAATAACCCACGTGTTTAGTTCTGTTTTTGACAGAAGCACATATTGGACAATTTTAAAAATAGCAGCATAAACAAAACTGATTTCAAATTTAATTCAAGCACTTTCAAGGACCTATGTTAGTTTTCAAGTACTTTCCAGGACTTGAATCCTTGTCTGAAATTCAAGTACTTGAAAGTACTTTCAAGAAGGGTGGGAACCCTGGATTCAGAATTAGAGACACGCATCCAAACTTTAATTGAGGACATTAAGAATGTTAGGGCTCTATATAAGGCTTTGGGATGGGTCTAGCTCAGGGATTCCTGTACATTGTTTGGTTCCGGCAACAGAGCCTTTGCAGCAGGGCAACTGGGTGACAGTGAGGCAGCGTAGTCGTGGGTCAAAACACCGCTCTTCTGTTCCGATCAAAACATTAAACAGGTTCTCCCCACTCAGTGATGCACCCACTGAGAAACCTGATGAAAGTGCTCTAGTTATTGGTGATTCTATTGTACGGAACGAAAAATATAGAGACACCAGCCACCATAGTCAAATGTTTACCTGGAGCCAGATCGCCTGACATCTTGGCAAATTTAAAAGTGCTGGCTAGTGATAAAAGTAAATACAGTAAGATTGTTATTCATGCCGGCGCTAATGATGTTCGACTTCGCCAGTCGGAGATCACTAAAAATAACATTAAAGACGTGTGTGAACTTGCAAGCACGATGTCAGACACTGTAATATGCTCTGGTCCCCACCCTGCTTACCGTGGTGACGAGATGCATAGCAGATTGTCATCACTCAATGGCTGGATGTCTAAGGGTGTTCTCACACTAGGCACGGTTGCCATGAACCGGGCCCGAGTACGATTGTCCCCCCTCCCCACTCCCCCTCTGGCCTGCACTCACATATAGCGTTTCAGCATTCGTGCCGGAGCACGCTTACGTCATTATGGTGCGACGGTTTCGGGATAAACAGGAAGAGTGGCGCTCTCTGAACGCAATGGAGTACATCGCTCTGTTTTCTTTGTGGATAATTTTGTGTCGTTTGGTCCACAGCCCTCTCACAGCCTGTTGTTAAACAGATGTGTCGCCTTAGTGGCGCGAAAATTTTCACGTAATCGCGCTGCTCGTATGAGGATGTTTGCAAGGTACCAGCTGAAGTGCAGCAAGGACTTTGCAGTTTTTAGTTTTTATGCGTTTTGCACCTCTGCCGTAGACCAAAGCGACCCTTTCCCTGCCATGTTGGTTTTGGAGCGTCGCAAAACCGTGACGCAACGCGTCCTTTTCTGTGCTCCGGCACGGTTAGCGCTCACACTGCATGCGAACCGCGCCCGAGTCCAACTGGACCGTGCCCTGGCCCACCTCTTCCAAGCGGGCCAGGGCCGGCCAATCGAGCCGCGCCCGGGCACGATTCGGAGCACTCAGACTAGTCAAACGAACCGCGCTTTGGTGGTCAAACGCACCCGGGCACGGTTCAAACTGGCTAGTGTGAGTACACCCTAAGTGGTGCCCACAGAATAACATAGGTTTCATAGACAATTGGACGAGCTTTTGGAGCAGACCTGACCTGTTGAAAAGAGATGGTCTTCATCCCTCCTGGGGTGGCACCACTCTTCTCTCTAGAAATATGGCACAAAATCTTAGAGTTTATACTTGACTAACTGGGGCCCAGGTCAGGAAGCAGACAAATTGGATAAACTGCTGAATCACGTCACAGAGGTCAGCTAATTCTCAGCACATAGAGACTCTTTCACCTAGATATCACAGTATAGAGACTCTGTCTGTTCCCCGAACTAGAAAATACAAAAAACGATTTTATTTACAATTTAATTGAGGTTCAACAAATAAAAAAACAGATGAAATAGGGATAAACAAATTATAAAGCATGGCTTATTGAATATCAGATCCCTTTCTACGAAAACACTTTTTGTAAAAAATATGATCACTGATCATAATTATCATAATGAGATAATGGTGGTATAAGTAATGGTGCTTCATATAACATTATCCAGAGAAACAAATGTTAATGATAAATCCCCTGTTATGTTTGTACTGGCTACTGTATACAGGCCACCAGGGCACCATAAAGACTTTATTAAAGAGTTTCGTGATTTTACATCAGAGTTAGTTCTGGCTGCAGATAAAGTTTTAATAGTTGGTTATTTTAATATCCATGTTGATGTTGCAAACTTCATATAGCCAAAATTGTAAATTTTACTTGTTACAAGTATGGAAGAACCATCACTTCTACCACAAAAGACTGCTTTTTAAGTTATCTTCCTGATGCATCCAAATTCCTTAGCATATCCAAAACCTCAGAACAACTTGATGTAACAGAAACTATGGCCTCTCTTTTCTAGCATTTTAAACACAGTTGCTCCTTTACGCTTAAGGAAGGTTAAAGAAAACAGTTTGACACCATGGTATAATGAGCATACACGCACGCACCCTAAAGAGAGCAACCCGAAAAATGGAGCGCAGCTGGAGGAAAACAAAACTAAAGGTATTTCGTATCGCTTGGCAGGAAAGTAACCTATCCTACAGAAAAGCATTAAAAACTGCTAGATCCGATTACTTTCCTTCTCTTTAAGAAGAAATCAAACATAACCCCAGGTATTTATTCAATACAGTGGCTAAATTAACGAAAAATAAAGCCTCAACAAGTGTTGACATTTCCCAACACCACAGCAGTAATGACTTTATGAACTACTTTACTTCTAAAATCGATACTATTAGAGATAAAATTGCAGCCATTCAGCCGTCAGCTACAGTATCGCATCAGACAGTGCACTATAGACCCCCTAAGGAACAGTTCCACTCATTCTCTACTATAGAAGAGGAAGAATTGTATAAACTTGTTAAATCATCTAATCCAACAACATGTATGTTAGACCCTATACCATCTAAGCTCCTAAAAGTGGTGCTTCCAGAAGTCAACGATCCTCTTCTGACTATTACTAATTCCTCATTGTAATTAGGATTTGTCCCCAAAACCTTCAAACCGCCTGTTATTAAGCCTCTCATCAAAAAACCACAACTTGACCCCAAAGAACTAGTTAATTACAGACCAATCTGGAATCTCCCTTTTCTGTCCAAGATACTAGAAAAGGTGGTATCCTCACAATTATATTCCTTCTTAGAGAAAAATGGTATGTGTGGTATGTATGGTATTTCCAGTCAGGATATAGACCGTATCATAGTACTGAGACCGCTCTCCTTAGAGTTACAAATTATCTGCTCTTATCATCTGATCGTGGGTGTATCTATTCGTTTTATTGGATCTTAGTGCTGCGTTTGACACAATTGACCACAACATTCTTTTGCATAGACTTGAACACTTTGTTGGCATTAATGGAAGTGCGTTAGCATGGTTTAAATTGCACTTATATGACCGCCATCAGTTTGTAGCAGTGAATGAAGATGTATCATATCGATCACAAGTGCAGTATGGAGTACCTCAAAGGCTCAATACTAGGGCCACTACTCTTCACACTTTATATGTTACCCTTGGGAAATATCACCAGGAAACATGGTGTTAGCTTTCACTGTTATGCTGATGATACTGAGCTCTATATTTCTTCGGACCGGTGAAACACGCCAATTTGAAAAACTAATGGAATGCATAGTCGATATAAAAAAACTGAATGACGAGTCATTTCTTACTGCTAAATTGTGAAAAAACAGAGGTGTTAATTTATAGGACGTAAAAACTCTGCTTGTAATAACCTAGAACACTGTCTAAGACTTGATGGTTGCTCTGTCAATTCTTCGTCATCATTTAGGTACCTTGGTGTGCTATTTGATTGCAACCTTCCCTTAGAAAGCCATGTTTCTAGCATTTGCAAAACTACATTTTTCCATCTCAAAAATATATCTAAATTACGGCCTATGCTCTCAATGTCAAATGCAGAAATGTTAATCCATGCATTTATGACCTCAAGGCTAGATTATTGTAATGCTTTATTGGGTGGTTGTTCTGCACGCTTAGTAAACAAACTACAGCTAGTCCAAAATTCAGCAGCAAGAGTTACTAGAACCAGGAAGTATGACCATATTAGCCCGGTCCTGTCAACACTGCACTTGTCCCTATCAAACATTGTATAGATTTTAAATTATTGCTTATTAGTTATAAAGCCCTGAATGGTTTAGCACCTCAGTATTTTAATGAGCTCCTTTTACATTATAATCCTCTACGTCCACTACGTTCTCTACCTAACCTAGAGACCTACCTAACATTGTTTGGGAGGCAGACAAACTCTTGCAGTTTAAATCTAGATTAAAGACCCATCTCTACACATACAGCCAAGTATAGGGATGGGTATCGTTAAGGTTTTAACGGTATTACTACTCTTACCGATACTGCTTAACGGTCCGGTACTTTAACGGTATTTTTATCGGTACTTTGTGTTGTGTTAGGCAGTCGAAAGCTTTGCATTTCTCTGTCTGCACATAATGCACTTTTGAAAGATGCTTTGACAGATTGCTTGTGTTTCCGCCCTTACTTTTGTTGCACTTTTGACAACCAGCGTTGTCTGCATCAACTCTAGTGAAGTTTGACCACACTTTGGAACATTTCCGCCATCGTCACGCTTTGTATTAAGCAGGTGTTTTCGTACTGTAAGGGGCCGTTCACATATCAACCATGAACCGCTCTCTCCATGAAGACCCGGAAATTTCAGCAATGGATAAATGGATTTGCAGCACAAAAACTGCTTGCAGTAGCACTGGTACTAAATCAATTTGAAAAATCCACATACAGCTATCAGCTGTTCCTTCATCTTGGCTGAGCTTTCAATATTGTTACGAAAAAGGTGAGGAAGTTACATGACCTGAGGTGCGCTTGCGGCATTCTAAAAACTTGAGATGTTTTTAACTCGATGCGGTGCAGACGCGCCTGGAAAAAACAAGCTCGTTGCACCGCGTGCTCATCGTGACCGCGTCGCTTCCATTATGAGCGCGCATACCGCGCGCCTACATTTGAAATAACGAACTTGAGCGCGCAGAAGACGTGTGTGTGCGGCGCGCTCATTCTTGTTGTGTGTGTGTGTGACTGACAGACAGCCTCAGCGGCGCTCATGAGAGATCTCGCAGATTTTACAGACAAACGTATTAATAATATCGCAAATTAGAAATGTTTGGTAAGATAAAATGTGCACGATAACAATATTAAGCAAAAATACATAGTACATTAATTTTTTCCCCTCCAGTAGCGAAAGCAGAACCGATAACGTCAAATCTTACTGATACTACGGTCTTTCATAATATAGCACCGGGGCCATTTTAATACCGGGTTTCGGTACCCATCCCTAGCCAAGAATGGTGACCCATACTCCAAATTCGTTCTCTGCATTTAACCCATCCAAAGTCCGCACACACAGCAGTGAACACATTTACATTTATTCATTTAGCAGACGCTTTTATCCAATGCGACTTACAGATGAAGACAGTGGAAGCAATCAAAAACAACAAAAAGAGCAATGATATATAAGTGCTATAACAAGTCTCAGTTAGGTTAACACCGTACACGTAGCATGGGATTTTAAATAATATAATAAATAAAAAGAAAACATAGAATAGAAAAAGAATAGAGCAAGCTAGTTAGAGGTCTTTACACATACACACACATATATATCATTGCATAATAAATGTGTAGCCGCACTGGGTTATACATAATTATTAACTCAAATGATATATAGGGAATTTGAATAATTAATCATGAATGATTAATATATATATATATATATCATATGACAGTTACATTAATATTATTATGAAAAATAGCTCAATTGCATATATCAATAACTCATTACAGGGCACTGTAATTTACTCAATGTCAATATTCCATTCTTCATATCAATTATAGTGATATCTCTTACTGTAAATTATGGCAAATCAAACAGTGGTTTGTCCAGCAAACGGCCATAAGATTAACTTAACTTAACTCATTATGAAATTGTTTACTAAAAAGTAAAGAGCGTGTAGCTAGATCAGACACTTCACTGACTCGTAATGTGAGCGGTTCAGAGGCAATCATGAATATATATTGGGTTTTAATAATTGAACTAATAATCACACAGAGTAAATACGCGTACGACAATACAGACAGTAAACTTTGTACAAGACATAACAGAATTCAAATGAGAGAGAGAGAGAGAGAGAGAGAGAGAGAGAGAGAATGAAAGAGAGAGAATGAAAGAGAGAGAATGAATGAGAGAGAAAGGACGAGAGAGAGGTGAGAGAGAGAGCGTGATCACAGAATGAGCTCAGTTATGCAAACTTTACAGATTCTCCAAATCCATACATTTTTCATGCATTTTCTTGTGTTCTTTGGTCATAACTTCGTGGGACTGTTCTAGTGCTGCCACCCTGTTCATCGTGTCACTCAGCACTTTCCCCATCTCCGTGCACTCACTCGCCGATTCGGCCTGCGCTTTGTGTAAGGCAGCCAGCTCAGGAAAGATTTCCTCTCGCAGCGCGCGCATGTCTTCTTTCATCTCTTCTCGATTTTTTTGCACTTGCAGATGTAGGTTTTCAAGTTGTGACTTAATGTCACAGCTTCTCTGTGTGTATGCAGTTCCATTCTAAGTGCTTTCAGTGAGATAGGAGAGTCATCGTCTTGTACATGTTCGTCCATTTTTCTTTCGCCGCTTTCCGTCTTCGTATTACGCTGAATCGTCGATGTAATTTTTTTGCACGAGCTTGGTTTCATGTTAAAATATACACAGCAAAGACTCCTTAACAAAAATGATAAAGTTTTACATGACTGGCTAGTCTATTGAGCAATTATCACTTATTTATTCGAGGAGGTCCCTTTCTCTGCTACTCACTCCATGCGGGCGGAAGCGGAAGTCAATGTGTGGTTCCTTTAGTTTAACTTGTTTTCCCTTTTTTTTTATTAAACGTAATTAAAACATTATGTAACTGAGTACATAAATGAACGTGAGCAATCTAACCTGATGCTGATAGTACAATAGCCGCTATTAACAGTTTACGCGATCTTGCTCTTGATTTTATTATTTGTATTATTTTTTTTATTATTATTTATTTGCCGCTAAGCAAATATATCAAACATCCGCGCGGTAAGAGCATCTACGGTAATTCACGTTGGACAAAAAAACACAAGGAAACGCGTTGTGAAATAAAATATCACCGGCAATCACAGACATTCGCATTTGGACGGGATTAGTTTTCTCAGAGGATCACTGAGTTTGCTGAAAAACGGTAGGTAATTTGCTCTGGAATTATCACAGAGGTTGTGTGAGAAAAACACAAACATATTCAAAATACATATTAAGGACTTACATAAAGAGCTCAAAGGAAAGTTTGTGTGTGTGTGTTTAGAATTTTGGGTGTTTTGTTTCTCCTTTGAGGCTGCTCACGTGACTCTGGAATTTCTTGTCGTAAATAATTTAAATCCAGCCAGGCTGGCGCCAGGCATTTAGTGTAAAAAGGTCTCATTTAATATGCCTGAATTCAACCCATGAATCGATTACCTGCATATCTGTTACAAATGAAAAGAAAAATAGAATACAAAAAGATTAGAAATGTAGTTAGATTTTTTTAAGAATAGAATTAGAATGTTGAGTGTTAAAGTTAGAGGGTCAAAGATGGAAGAGATGTGTTTTAAGCCGATTCTTAAAGATGGCTAAGGAATCCGCTGCTCGGATTGAGTTGGGGAGGTCATTCCACCAGGAGGGAACATTTAATTTAAAAGTCCGTAAAAGTGACTGCTTCTTTGGGATGGCACAATCAAGCGACGTTCATTTGCAGAACGTAAGCTTCTAGAGGGCACATAAGTCTGAAGTAACAAATTTAGGTAAATGGGTGCAGAGCCAGTGGTATTTTTGTAGGCAAACATCAATGCCTTGAATTTTATGCGAGCAGCTATTGGAAGCCAGTGCAAATTGATAAACAGAGGTGTGACGTGTATTCTTTTTGGCTCATTAAAGATTAACCTTGCAGCCGCGTTCTGAATTAATTGTAAAGGTTTGATAGAATTGGCTGGAAGACCTGCCAAGAGGGCATTGCAATAGTCCAGCCTGGACAGAACAAGAGCTTGAACAAGGAGTTATGCAGCATGTTCCGAAAGAAAAGGCTTGAGCTTCTTGATTTTGAATAAAGCAAATCTGCAGGATCGGACAGTTTTAGCAATGTGGTCTGAGAAAGTCAGCTGACCATCAATCATAACTCCAAGGCTTCTAGCTGTTTTTGAAGGAGTTATGGTTGAAGTGCCTAACTTCATGGTGAAATTGTGATGGAATGCTGGGTTTGCTGGAATCACAAGCAGTTCTGTCTTGGCAAGTTTGATTTGAAGGTGATGGTCCATCATCCAGGAAGAAATGTCTGTTAGACAAGATGAGATGCGAATAGCTACCGTCGGATCATCAGGATGGAATGAGAGGTAGAGTTGAGTGTCATCAGCACAGCAGTGGTATGAAAAGCCATGTTTCTGAATAACAGAACCAAATTATGCCATGTAGACAGAGAAGAGAAGTGGTCCAAGAACTGAGCCCTGAGGCACCCCAGTAGTTAGATGTTGAGACTTGGAGACCTCACCTCTCCAAAGTACTTTGAAGGACCTATCTGATAGGTAAGACTCAAACCATTGAAGTGTGGTTCCTGAGATGCCATTTGCCAGTAAAGTTGATAGGAGGATCTGGTGATTAACCATGTCAAAAGCAGCGGACAGATCAAGCAGGATAAGTACTGAAAATTTGGATTCTGTTCTTGCCAGTCTTAGAGCTTCAACAACTGAGAGCAAGGCCGTCTCAGTTGAATGTCCACTTCTGAAGCCAGATTGGTTGCTGTCAAGAAGATTGTTGGGTGTGAGAAATGTAGAGACTTGTTTGAACACAGCTCTTTCAAGTGTGAACACACACACACACACACACACACACACCCGGAGCAGTGGGCAGCCATTTATGCTGCTGGGCCCGTGGAGCAGTTGGGGGTTTGGTGACTTGCTCAAGGGCACCTCAGTCATGGTATTGCCTGCCCAAGACTCGAACCCACAACTTTCCCAAAAATCATCATAAGCCTGGTGTTTCATTTCGTACCAAAATTCTGTGATTAATCCAGGGGTCTGTGCCAATTTGTATGAGTCATTTAATACTTGTGAAACTTTTAAAAACGTTTTTAAAGATAAGATCATGTTAATTAGGTATGAGATTGTTAACTGTAATACTGATTTTCTTGTTCCTGCTCTGTGCTCTGCTGCACTTACTGAGCCTGTATTTTTTGCAACACTTCCTGAGATTGTAAAGCAGATGAAACCTACTAACTGTCCATTGGATATTTTCCCATCAAGGCACTTTAAGATGGTATTCATCATTATTGGCCCAAGTATTTTGTCTATTATTAATGGTAGCCTTGTTTCTGGGGTGGTGCCATGATCATTGAAACATACTCAATTGCAGTGCTTTTTGGATCAGAATGTGGTTTATGATGTTTATAAATCAGGTTTTAAGGCCTTTCATGGTACCGAAACTGCACCGTTAAAGGTACTAAATTATATATTATTATCAAGGGACTCAGGACACCCTGTGGTTCTTAGGCTGTTAGACCTTATTGCAACATTCGACACAATAGACCATAGCTGCGTTTTCACAGCAGGAACTTTACCCAGGAACTAGGGACTTTGGCCTGGTACTTGGTTTGTTTCCACTGCAGGAACCAGGAACTAAAAGTTCTGGGTAAAAAAATGCCCCTCAGAAAGTCCCTGCTGGCGAGGTAGTACTTTTTCAAAGTTCCGGAACTTTCAGGGGCGGAACTTGGGAGCTAAACATACTGAGTTCACACTCACCACCATTTCTTCGGATCATTTTCAAAATATTTGCGGTTATTGTGAAAACGAAAGGAGGCAGCGGTATCTGATATCCTATTTCATTTTATTGTAAATATACAGTGAGGAAAATTGCAGTAGACTATTTGCCTAATCTTCCCGGTACTTTAGAGCACGGTGGAAACACAAAGCAATGGGTCTGGGGCGAAAAAGTTCCTGGTACAAATGTTCCGGGTAATTTTGGAGGAAACGCGGCACATGAGATTCTTATCTCCCATCTTGAGAAGGTGGTTGGCATTCAGGGTTGGTTTAGATCATTCCTATCAAATTGGATTTTTTTTTTTATTGTCAACATTGGTCAGACTTTTTCATCTCCTGTAAAACTGACATGCGGGGTCCCTCAAGGGTCCTTTCACAGTCTATTTTATTGTCATTATAAGAAGCAAGAGCAGCTGGCAGAGGTTTTGCTTGATCTTAAAGCCTTCATCAAAAAGCTACATTCACAACAAATTTGAGAAACTTAATTATTAATTATCAGTTGAGAATTTGTTATTAATATGGTCAGCTTGATCTATGCAGGGTAGGTTGATCTATGCAGAAGCAGCCGAGCCATTTTAAAAAGCTGCGGCAAATGCAAGCGCAACAGCTAAACAAACGCAGTAGCAGTTACACAGAAAAGAGAACAAAGATGAGTTTGCAGAAATTCGCACAGTTTCGAGGACGTTTTCATAACAGTTAAGTTGTTTACACAGGGAACTACATGCGACCCAAATTTTTATGGGGTCGTAAATGTATCACTGATTATTTTTGTACCTACTTATGTGTAATTCTGTGTTTTAATATGAACATTTATTAAAACAGAAATGTGTATTTTAAGAATACGTTTTATAACGTGCTCCGAGCATTCAACACATCAAGTTGGCTTCAGCCCCGCGATGCGGGAAAGATGAACTGAGCAGCTGGTTACTCGCGCAACACTGAACCGAGCTCTCCTTCAGGACGTTTGCGTCCTCCTGCACCTCATCGAACAAATACAAATCGCATTTTAAATAAACATAAGAAAAAGAGCGAAAAGTGAAAGAGCTCAATTGAGCAGCGCGGTGTTCTGGTGTTCAGGGAGCAAGCAGAGACGCGTCTCAAAGTCTTCTTGCTTTTGTACCGACAACAAATACATACTAAATATGTCGAAATACCCGTCTTGGTAAGTGTGTTCGAAAAAGTCTGTAGTTATGTCTTCATTGAAAGTAAAGAGTTGGAAAGAAACCGGATGCGTATCTTTATAATGGATGTATTGGTCTCTTAAAGTGACCGCGCCTAATTTACTAGCTCTGCTGTCAGTGTCTTTAATGTATGATAATGAGAGTAAATCACTCACTGCTCTTGATTGAATTACTTTGTAGTTTAAACAAGAATTTATCCAAAGTCAATCCAAAAATCAGATAGAATAGATTATATTGTTTTACTAGTGACAAAAAAAAAAAAAAAAAAAAACATATTAGGGACCTGAGCATGTTTTGCTTAAGTGTTTCTTTCTTTAATAGCTAATGCAACCTTTTCACACCACAGACTAAACCAAATTAAGCATTGCATCAGACATTATCAAGATGAATTTGTTGTTCTGACACAGTTTAACCCCGAGTTATTGTCATATTTTATTACCAATTTCTAAACTACAGCAAATAAACTGTGATATTGTAAGAAACGTTGAAGGTGTCTGAATACATTTTGGTTTGATTGTGTATTTTATTTTACAGTGAAGACTATGCAGTGCTATTTTAAATGAACAAAAACAAAATGTAAACTTTGTGTAAATAGCACAAATAAAGAAATAGAATGAACATACAATACAAATATAATAAAGGTGGTTGTCTATTTCAATAATACTGTACTTCATCTTCAAAGAATGTCATATGCATTGCATATCATTCAGGACGAATGCATATCTTTTTCAGAGAGCATGTATATTTTTCATTGAGAGCAGGCCTAATGTTTATTTTATAAATACCATTCCATAACAGACTGATGGAAACATTTAGTCAAGTCAACTAAGTTGACTTTGTTCTACTAAAAAAAAAAAAACTAGACTAAGACTAAAACTCTTATGATATTTAGTCGACTAAAACTAGACTAAGACTAAAACATTTCAGATGACTAAAATGTGACTAAAACTAAATGGTGTGTTATTCAAAAGACTAAGACTAAGACTAAATCCGAATTTGCTGTCAAAATTAACACTGATGGTGACCCATACTCAGAATTTGTGCTCTGCATTTAACCCATCCGAAATGCACACACACAGAGCAGTGAACACACACACACACACACACACACACACACACTGTGAGCACACACCCGGATCAGTGGGCAGCCATCTTGCTCAAGGGCACCTAAGTCGTGGTATTGAAGGTGGAGAGAGAACTGTACATGCACTCCCCCCACCCACAATTCCGTCCAGCCCGAGACTAGAACCCACAACCCTTCGATTGGGAGTCCAACCCTCTAACCATTAGGCCACAACTTCCCCCAAAGTAAATAATGTTGAGGGAACTACTAAAAAGGGAATGTAACCATGGTTCCCTGAAAAGAGGTAATGAGGCATTGCATAGGTTGCTGTTTAAAATCTTTAGAATTAATGAGCATCTCTCGCTCAGTCTAAGTTTAATGGTGCTTGCAGTTGAGCTATATAGTGGGGGTGCCCACCCCACCCACCACTCGAGTGCTCAAACATAATTGGTTATTGCAATAGCACAATTCAATCATGCTTCAGCATTTCATAGAAAATGAGTTTC
The DNA here is from genome assembly GCF_003368295.1 of Carassius auratus. NCBI lineage: Eukaryota > Metazoa > Chordata > Actinopteri > Cypriniformes > Cyprinidae > Carassius > Carassius auratus. Next base: position 8,492,732 of record NC_039244.1, on the reverse strand, counting down.
CCACATAGCGACTATTACGCAATGTCCTGTGCCCTCCTCACAGGGAACCATGGTTACACTGAATAGCCAGAGACGTTTTGTAACTTGCAGTTCCCCACTGAAGTGAATTTTTTTTTTTTGTATTTTAAATCACAATTAGATTTCTTCCTTGAATCATGCAGCCCTAAATGTATTTATAAAATATTTAAAATATGAAAGATTTTTACAGATTAAACATTTTTCAGACAAATTAAACATTCCTATCAAGAGATGCCATTTTCTACCCAAAGAGGTTTGAGATGAGCATAAAAAAACTCAAGGAGTTAACTTACCCTTTTAAAGCCATTAAAAAGTATAAGGACCTTGGAAGCAAAACATAAACTTGGTCTTTTAGAATTGCATTGACAATCCTCTTAGCAACATAGTCTGGCTCCAATATGGGCATCAGTCGAGGCCACCTGCATACAAGGCACATGTTGTACTTGATGTGGCAACTGTTTAAAAAGATTTCTGTATTATTGGGTTAGGTTAAGGATTAAAGGATAAAAATGCATTGCTAATTTCCAATAAGCACAAGACAACACAAAATGGATTTCTGTGCATATTTTTGAACTAGACATACATTTGGAGACTCAATACACGAAGTAGACACAGCCCCTAGAGAACATAACTGGACATGCACTGACAGCAAAGGACCATGCTGAAGGCTAAGAGGCACATATGAATATCAAAGAGCTCTCCTATTAAACAAGCTTGAATAACCCAATTAAAGACATTAAAAATAGTCTGATCATGTTAGTTTAGGTTTGTGTCATCAGTGCTTTCTTTGTTTGTTAAGCTCCATGAAGCACAAAGTATGTGCAAAATCTTTCTACGGAGATTTTGATTATTGCTAATTGGAAAACTTTTTGTTAGAGAAGTAATATTGATAGATGGATCATTATTTAAAAAGTAGGAGTTTGTTCCCTAAATTATGTATTTGGCATCCTGTTCAAATACTACTGCTTCAAACAAAAATGTGGTTGAAGTGTGTGTTAGCTTACTTTGTCCCACAACCAGCAAACATGCCTGTGTTGATGAAGTATGGGCAAACAATTGTGGTTTTGATTCCTTCCTTTCCCGCAGCTATCATCTCAAGCGCCACAGACTCTGCAAAACCCACAGCAGCAAACTTGCTTGCACAATAATCTGTGTGGGAAACAATGGGCAAAAATAGGAGACATTTGTACAAATATGTTAGTGAAGCTGCAATCATCTCAGATAACGGTTTCCTGTTAAAGTCTACACTTTTATTTAACCACACCTGAAGGGATCAAACAAAGTGAAATCAGGAGATATTACTCACAAATAGCAGACACCTTTAGCCCTTTAACCCCTGAGGGTATTTGTCTAACTGAAGGTTTTTTTGTTTTTTTTGGTGAGTGACATACACAAAAAATAATGATAACTATTCAAAGCATAACAAAACTTAAAGGCTGTAGCAAGGGGAGTCAAAAGGTTGGTATAATTTCATAGAAAATTTTTTTAATTTCAGGGTGAAAAAATATTTAATATGGACATTCTTCTGCTAAGAAATAGCTGATAAAATGCAATAAAAATGTGTTCAGGAGAATTTTTTCATATGTGCCTTATTTGACATTTAATATCACAGTATGGAAATATGTTAGGAATTTATTTATTTTTTTGATTATGTTCCCCAGCTTATTATCTTTATTATTATTATTTTTATTATTATTATTATTTTTTTTTTTTTTTTTTTTTATCTTGGTGGCAGCATAAAGTATCCAAAAGTTACAGTATTTTGTGACAAAATAGGACTTTTTGGTTTAGCTCTTGACTCCCTGAAGGCATTTTAAATCTGTTGTTTTCTGAGTGTCATACACAAAAATAATGACTCATGAAGTCCAAGAGCGGGAAATAGGTGATAAATAGTAAAAAATATAAATAATAGATAGATTATAGAGCTCAATCCGCTGCAGTTTAAGAAAACACATGCAAATTGAAAGAAAACACCAGCAAATGAAGAAAACATCTTCATCAGTTTGACAACACAAGTGTTGCAAATCCTCACAACACATGCAATAGAGGTCAACCGATTTATCGGTTTTACCCATTAATCGGCACCGATAGTTGATTGCTGGAACAATCGGTTATCGGCAAAAATCCATGCCGATAGTTTTACGCATTTCATCCGTTGCTGGAGTGGCTGATAGTTTCCCGGTTTGGGTCCATTGCTGGAGGGACTGAGAAGGCTTTGTTTTCATTATACAGTGTGAGAGCGGCCTCTAGTGGCTGAAATCACTGACAGCACATGACACCTGACGCTGCACAGAGCGAGAAACTTCAGGCAGAAAATCCTGCCACGCCTCAGAGCAAAATTCACATAGTTTTCCATTTAATTAAATTATATTCCCCCCGAAACGTTGTTAATGTAATGAATTGTATATTTGAGCATTTTCATCAAAACATTTGTCTTTCTGTAGCTCTAATAAAGTCTGTATGCTTCATGTATAGATCTATAAAATAGATTGCTCTTTCTGTTTGCTTCGTTTTTTTAAACACTGAACTCCAAACTTATCTTTGCCTCATTGTTCATTCTAGAAGTAAACTTGTGTCCGTTTGGTGAATAAATAAACTGCTTTAGAGCATTGCTCGAGTTGAACGACCCGTCCGGTGTGTGTGTGATTCCGGTGAGTAGTGTTGTCAAAAGACCCGGTACTTCGGTACCAAGTTGGTACAAAAAAAATGTAAATGTGATGGTACCAGGTTTCTTTAAGTACCGGTAGTACCGAGGTCCCGTTCAAACCTGGTTCTTGACGCATACAGCGCTATGATTTCCGTGAAGCAGAAAACGAGGAAGGAAACTCAAAATCCAGTCATGAAAATCAAACTATGAAAATATGGACAGTTGGACAGTATGATCTATTTTTTTTTTTTTTTTTTTTTTTACAGAAACCCTCAACGACCAAAAATATCTTAAGCATCACCACCAGCCTTAAGTTCAGTTAAAATGACAAATATGCATTAGTACAAATAAGGCATTGTGCTACTAAATATTACTATTATTTAGTAAAATGTATGTGATACTGCTACTACTGTTGAAAAAATATATAAAACTTTATTTTTTTAAAGAAATAAAATCACAAAATATTTCTTCCATGTTTTAATTTTAATAGCAAATCCCCTTTTTTTACCAAAAATAAAATGTGTTTAAATTTCATAAATTAAAAAGACAAATTAAATTTGGGTGAAACTCGTTTACTGTTTTTCATAATTATATAACTTGTAGAAAAACCTTAAACACAATTGTAAATAAGTATAAACAATAGCATTGGTTTTATTTTTAGTGATAAAAAGTTTTTTTATTTTAATAATTATTTTTTTCTTAGCATATTTTTGTGTTTTGCTTTGGTACTGAAATTTTGGTACCGTGACAACACTACCGGTGAGTTCTCCTAGACTCCGCTGCTCTTTTATATTGATTAGACATTCATTAAGTGCTCAATAATAGAAGCAGTTAAAATGTGAGAGTATACATTGTCCTGGTATAATTGTAGGGCCCTATGTTTCCAGCGATGCAGAAAACGTGGACGGAATTGCTCAATCCATTCATAAAAACAGAATTCACAGTTTACCGCACGTGATGCTCGCGGTGATTTCAGTGTCTGTGGTCTCACTAAATGGGAACGAAAACATGAAGAACATCAACTGCTCTGAGAGTCACTTCATGAGCATCTGACCATTTGATTTGAGCAAAAGCATTATATCATATGTCTACAGAATTGTTAAAAGGTATTCATTTATTTTGCAACCCCTCAAAATAAAAGTCTGGCTTTGAAGTCTATTGTTCAGTAGAATGTACATAGTCTACTACTACCACCAGCAGGCAGTACACTCAGGTTTAGATGAACTAGACAGCACTGGTTAGGAATTGATCAAAATGGTTGTATGCATTCAAAAGCTGAATTTCTAAGCTTCTAATTATTATACTTTTTTTTTTTTTCATGATCTATACATGTTTCATGAATGAAAATGTAACCTATAATTTCCTTAATTTAACGATTAAATGTGTGTGATAATATCATAAAAAAATGTCTTTAGATCTAATTAACAAATTAAGATGAGTTTGGGCTCCTTTTGATGATAATGTGAAAATGATAATGTGCAATTTTACATGATCAATGCATGTTTCAAAGTGACAAAAAAGAAAAACACAAAGTTAAAGTACAGTTATAGTATTTATTCTGCTATGTCTATCTGGTTTCATGTGCTACATCTCAATGAACGAAATCTTTCGATCTGATCGAGGGATTAGGATTAATCATTTTTAATCTGAAGAATTTTCTGAAAATTGTGATGTTAAATGCTACATGATAGCTACCTCCGATTTTACATGCCACCTGTGCAGCTGTATGAGTGTGATAAATTCTTGAAAAATATATTTAGATTTAAATGACTAATTATTATAATTCTGGGTTCTTTTTAATCTGGAGAATCTACTCTATTTTTTTTTTTTTTTTTTTTTTTTTTTAAATGAAGTTCCAAAACTCGCTCCAGTTTATTCAAAGCCTTGTTTTATTCCGATAAGACCTTTCAAATGACATATGACCCAGACTATCTGAGCTTTATGATGTTTAGACATAAAGGAACACATCACTTTGAAAATAGGCAAATTTTCCAACTCCCCTACTGTTAAACAGTTGAGTTTTACAGTTTTTGAATCCATTCAGCCGATGCTCACATTAGCTGTAGCTTAGCATAGATCATTGAATCCGAGTAGACCATGAGCATCTCACTCAAAAATGACCAAAGCATTTCGATGTTTCCTATTTAAAACTTCTCTTCTGTAGTTACCTCATGTACTAAGAATGATGGAAGATGAAAAGTTGTGATTTTCTAGGACTATATAGTTAGGAACTATACTCTCATTACACCCGTAACTACAAAAGAGTCAAGTTTTAAATAGGAAGATTATCGAAACTATTTGGTAATTTTTGAGCGAGATGCTAATGGTCTATTAAATTTCAATGATCTATGCTAAGCTACACAGGAAACTACACTAACTTTTTCCACTGGTGGCACTTGTGCTACTAACTTTTTCAGTTACTGGAGCAAAACATGATTTGGTCGCACAAATTATTTATAGTATAGTAATTACTGGATAATAATGAACAATAATGAAACTGAATTGGATGCAGATGTGCTTTTTATTTTACTTGCCAACTTTTAAACCACATGCCTTGTTCTATTTTTTACAGTACACACAGTGCATTGCTCCGTCTTGGTACCTTATCCCAGGGCCGCAGCTGGAGTTAGAGGGGCCCTGCTGCAGGTTTTACAGTGGGCCCTGTTTAAAATTGTTTAATTTGTACTGTATGTTCATTCTATTTATTTGTGCTATTTACAAAATGTTTAAATTTTGTTTACGTTTTTGTTCATTTAAAATAGCACTGCATAGTCTTCACTGTAAAATAAAATACACAATCAAAGCAAACTTCAGACACCTTCAACATTTCTCACATTATCACAGTTTATTTGCTGTAGTTTAGAAATTGGTAATAAAATATGACAAGAACTCAGAGTTAAACTGTATCAGAACAAATTCCTCTTGATAATGTCAGATAACTTTGATAGAAAGATATGTAATGGAATCAACCAAAACTTCAGACAACTGTCATTATGACAATATTTACACAACTATCAATACTTTTTTGAACAGTTACCAAGCAAACAATGCTTAATTTTGTTTAGACTGTGGTGTGAAAAGGTTGCATTAGCAATTAAAGAAACACTTAAGCAAAACATGGTCAGGTCTCTACTTTTATTTAATTTGTTTAAATAAATTTCACTGGTAGTCTACAGTATGAAGAATTTTTGGGTATAATATTTCACAGTTCGCTGTAATTTGCTATACTCACTTACATAAATGAACTAGTGTCCTGAACCCACTAGTAAAACAATATAATCAATTCTATCTGATTTTTGGATGGACTTTGGATAAATTCTTGTTAAAACTACAAAGTAATTAAATCAAGAGCAGTGAGTGATTTACTTTCATTTTCATAAATTAAAGGCCATGTTGCAGGTTAACCACCACTTTCGATTAATGGGTACATAAATCACTCAAGATATACATATTATTTTTAAAATGTCTCAAAAATGGTCTTAAAGACCTATTTAAGTTTTTGGTATTAACATTTTTTTTACGCAACTCGGTGATGACGTCACATTGGGGAGAAGTCGAGGAAAGGTAGCCTCTGCCTAGTATGATGCCGCGTTCCAGGCAAACCATAACCAGTGTTTTTTCCAACCTTAAACCCGTGAAAGTGCACTGGAACGGCAATCAAACCCGTGACTTCCCACCCGTCTCGTACTAGATCGATGTACTCCGAGTCCCGAGGTCGCACAGCACGCGAAACAATGATGACAGCCCCTACGAATAATACTGCCTATGGATGCAGTGTTTTATGCAAGTGGTGGTACACGTTGAAAAAACAATTTTAGGTCAATGTAACGTTGCAATAAAATAAATAATCTAGTTACAATTCCTTGCGCTCAGAAAGTCTGGCGTAACTTGCCTGGAATGGTACAAAGTCGTTAGTTGTGGTATGAAATAGTGATTACGAGCTCAAAAACCTGCCTGGAACGCAGCATCAGAACTAACGTTATAGAGACCGACTGGGATGAGGAAGAGGTGGCAAGAGCCAACATGTATGATGACCCGCAGCTGTGTTATTTCGATCGAGCCAGTCGTAAGAGGGCAAATGAGGAATTTCCAAGAACTATGCATGGTCCGAGGAGAATGAGTGGAGAGTTGGTGAAGTGTCCTGGTGAGCTGTTATCATTTAGCATCGCAGAAATGATCACTGGAGCTAGTCTACGAGCAGCAGTGCACAATAACGACACACACACACACACACACACACACACACACACACATATATATATATATATAGGTAATTTTTCAGTTTTTTATTTGTTAAAGTTTGAAATATCCAATAAATTTCGTTCCACTTCATGATTGTGTCCCACTTGTTGTTGATTCTTCACAAAAAATTACAGTTTTATATCTTTATGTTTGAAAGGCTGAAATGTGGCAAAAGGTCGCAAAGTTCAAGTGGGCCGAATACTTTCGCAAGGCACTGTATATCTATGTATTTATCTATAATCTGCGCTATCTGAATACTCGTCTCTCCGGTCACTCTCAATGCTCTCAAGGCGTGCTTTGGTAAATTCTCTCCCCAACGTGACGTGATGCAATGCATATTGGGGGAAAGGAGACAGCTGTAAGATAGTACCTACTTTTTCATATTATATTCTGTTTTGTGATACCCAATAGGGCTGTGGCGGTTGCTGTGACAACCGCGTCACCACGGTGGTCGGTTGCCACAGTGGTTGTCTACTGCCACCGACGTCACACACTCTATAGCAAGCATAATACAAAATTTTGTATATAAGTGTAATAAGTGTAATAGTTGCAAATTCTAAGTCTGTGGTAATTAAATTACCTCAAACACAGCGTTTCCTTTAGATTGGCAGATAAGAGCAGGAAAATAGTTTATGCATTCAGCAAATTAATTTAGTGTTGAGCCATCTGCATTCATGTCACCCATCCGCGTTTGCACAAGTTCTCATGATCGCAAATGCTGGCTGGTCAGGTTTGGTGAGGCTTTCTCCAAACTGGCCAAATACAAAACAAGACCGTGATAAATAAAAATGGTTACAAGAAATATGGCAACGATTCCTATTTCAAAGAGAGCGCGTGCAGATGAGGAGTTACTGAGCTCGCTTGGTGGTGGAAAAGTAAACCGGACACAACACCACCGCGATGCAACAGGTTTAGTCTGTTTAGTGTCTACACAGGACATTTGAACTCCATGTCAGTACGTCACAGACCGGACGGGGATTTATCATGTTGTGTTATGCTGCATCCAGTGTAGCATCACTGACTATAATGAGTATTTTGTCACGCTGCGGGCTCGCGTCCGTTAGACAGGGTGTATTTTAACTTTCTTATTTTTGGTAATTCCATGAATTAACTGACCACAACACTGCTTGCACATAGTTTGATATGAAATGATATTCACAAAGGAAGCACGCAATGGCGCCTTTGAGCACAGGACCGTTTCCGAACTCGCATTAGTTGCACATGATAAAAAAGTGAAGAGGACCGCGTGTCTGAAACGTCTCCTGTTCAGTCATTCTGCGACTGAATAAATTCACTTCTTGTCCTGAGAAAAAGTGACAGAAGCAGCAGTTGTGAGTCGGTGGCCATCCACGCCCCTACGTTAAATATTTTGAACACATTAAACTGAAAAAAAAAAAATTATCGCCCTCGTTTACGAGCACATTGACACTAATATATTTATACATTAATATATATACACACATTAATATATATATATATATATATATATAAATTTTTTTTTTTTTTTTTTTTATCAACACCGCGCCACCGGCAGTTGTTGGTCCATGACTACCGCGGTGGTAAAAATCAGCCACCGTCATAGCCCTAATACCCAACAACATAAAATACAATGGATAACAGTTTAAATGTTTATTACCAACAAGCAAATTGCACAAGTTCGTTAAAAAATTAACCTTGCAACACAGCTAGTAAATTAGGCACGGTCACTTTAAGAGACAATGCACCATTATAATATTATAAGGCTCAGTACTAGGGCCGCTACTCTTCACGCTTTAGATGTTACCCTTGGGAGATATCATCAGGAAACATGGTGTTAGCTTTCATTGTTATGCTGATGATACGCAGCTCTATATTTCCTCGCAGCCCGGTGAAACACGCCAATTTGAAAAACTAAAGGGAATGCATAGTCGATATAAAAAATTGGATGACGAGTAATTTCTTCCTGCTAAATTCAGAAAAAACAGAGGTGTTAATCATAGGGCCAAAAAACTCTGCTTGTAATAACCTAGAACACTGTCTAAGACTTCATGGTTGCTCTGTCAATTCTTCGTCATCAGTTAGGAACCTAGGTGTGCTACTTGATCGCAATCTTTCCTTAGAAAGCCACGCTTCTAGCATTTGTAAAACTGCATTTTTCCATCTCAAAAATATATCTAAATTACGGCCTATGCTCTCAATGTCAAGAGAATGCAGAAATGTTAATCCATGCATTTATGACTTCAAGGTTAGACTATTGTAATGCTTTATTGGGTGGTTGTTCTGCACGCTTGGTAAACAAACTACAGCTAGTCCAAAATGCAGCAGCAAGAGTTCTTACTAGAACCAGGAAGTATGACCATATTAGCCCGGTCCTGTCCACACTGCACTGGCTCCCTATCAAACATCGTATAGATTTTAAAATATTGCTTATTACTTAAAGCCCTGAATGGTTTAGCACCTCAGTATTTGAATGAGCTCCTTTTACATTATACTCCTCTACGTCCTCAAAACTCAGGCAATTTGATAATACCTAGAATATCAAAATCAACTGCGGGCGGCAGATCCTTTTCCTATTTGGCGCCTAAACTCTGGAATAACCTACCTAACATTGTTCGGGAGGCAGACACACTCTTGCAGTTTAAATCTAGATTAAAGACCCATCTCTCTAACCTGGCATACACATAACATACTAATATGCTTTTAATATCCAAATCCGTTAAAGGATTTTTAGGCTGCATTAATTAGGTAAACTGGAACCGGAAACACTTCACACAACACCATATGTACTTGCTACATCATTAGAAGAATGGCATCTACGCTAATATTTGTCTGTTTCTCTCTTGTTCCGAGGTCACCGTGGCCACCAGATCCAGTCTGTGTCCAGATCAGAGGGTCACTGCAGTCACCCGGAACTGGCCCCCCAACTGAGCCTGGTTTCTCCCAAGGTTTTTTTCTCCATTCTGTCACCGATGGAGTTTCGGTTCCTTGCCGCTGTTGCCTCTGGCTTGCTTAGTTGGCGTCACTTCATCTACAGCGATATCGTTGACTTGATTGCAAATAAAAAAAAAACACTATTTAAACTGAACAGAGATGACATAACTGAATTCAATGATGAACTGCCTTTAACTATCATTTTGCATTATTGAGACACTGTTTTCCAAATGAATGTTGTTCAGTGCTTTGACGCAATGTATTTTGTTTAAAGCACTATATAAATAAAGGTGATTGATTGATATAATGATACACATCCGATTTCTTTCTCAATTCTTTACTTTCACTTAAGACATAACCATAGACTTTTTCAAACACACTTTCCAAGATGGGTATTTTGACATGTTTTGTATGTATTTTTTGTCGGTACTAAAGCAAGAAGACTTTGAGACACGTCTGTGCTTGCGCCCTGAACCCCAGAACACCGTGGTGCTGAATTGAGCTCTTTCGCTTTTCGCTCTTTTTTTCCTGTTTATTTAAACTGCGATTTGTATTTGTTCGTTCATGTGCAGGAGGACGCGAACGTCCTGAAGGAGAGCTCGGTTCGGTGTTGCTGTCTGTGAGACGCGGATCTCTTGTGTGTACCGAACAGAGCGCACGAGTAACCAGATGCTCAATTCAGCTTTACCGCATCGCAGGGATGAAGCCAACTTGATGTGTTGAATGCTCTGAGCACGTTATAAAACGTATTCTTAAAATACACATTTCGGTTTAAATAAATGCTCATTAAATCATAGCATAATACATAAGTAGCTACAAAAATAATCAGTGATACATTTGCGACCCCATAAAAATTTGGGTCACAATGGCATTTAAAAAGGTTGCATATGCGACCATTTTGGTCGCAGTGTAGTTCCCTGCTACAGCTAAAGTGCTATGCCAGACATGGAGATGCTGAATGGATTCAAAAATGGTAAAATCATAGGCTGTATACAAACATGAATGTAATGTCCATGACGTCACCCATAGGTTTCCGAAGAGAATTGTAGCATTTGGACCAATCAGACACACAACTATTTGTTATATTTAACAGATAATATCTAACACCCCTTTATCTAACCAAAGGGTTTATGGAGCCTCCCCTGAAATGCAACCATCACCTCAAAAAAGGCAGAACAAGGCCTCTGGTTCCATAGCAACCAAAGGCACACTATCTGATAACGCTAGTTTTATGGCTCCCAGGAATGTGGCAAAGCAACTCTTAACTCAAGTCTCTCAAAAACAGACACATGATATACATAAAAAAGGGACTCTTCTCTTATAAGTTCATAAGAAAACCTATTTTTTCTTTGCTATTCTTGCATATTGTCTGTTGAACTTGACTTTTTTTATGCATGCTTATGATAGAGCCACTCGTTTATGTAATCTTACCTATATGTAATCTTACCATGTTTAGTATCTATGAATCTGTCTTCTGATTATCTAAACAAGAGTTCCATGAACCCCCACTCGAGTTCCATTTTGCAAATTGCCATGGTTTCACACAAAGTGTTGTAAAACTCTTCATTAGTTCCAACCTTCCTCTTGGAATTTAAACCTTTCCTCACTGGACAAACCCATACTGAGAGCCTTGAACCTTCTCAGACCTTAACACTATGAGGTCTAGGGCCTGGAGAAGTTTTGACATGCCCTGACATTTCTGCTTTTTTCAGTTGCTTCTAAACATATTAGTGGCTAAAGTCTGAAAACACTATTCAGTACAAACTGGGCTAAAATAATATGTAAATAGCATGTATGTACATGATTTTGTTTTTGAGAAAACAATGTTCATGCATGGTTAGTGAAATACAAAAATATTGAAGTCACTGAAATAAGGTCATGAAGCACATACAGAACATTTCACGAGTTGACATTTACTCATAATTAAATAAAGGTTTAAGCGTATTTGGCGTGCTGTCCGGGGAGAGGGGTCTGAGCCCGGAGGCCGGCCCAGCCCAGAGTGCTCTCCCGAGTGCTTCTACCTGGCTGGGGTAGAAACTTGGGTGAGGGTGCGGGATTGGGGTGGCGGGGGGATTCTGGAAATCGAGAGATAGCGAAGGAAGGACTTGCTTGATTATTTATAGGCGTTTTCCTCTTGAGCTGATTGGTAAATTGTAATTGCTAATGATGAACTGGCCATGTTAATTATCCGTGCATGTTCCTCCCGAAAATTGTTTTGAGAAACTTCCCTTCACGAGTTCACATTTACTCATAATTAAATAAAGGTTTAAAGCGTATTTGGCGTGCTGTCCGGGGAGAGAGCTCCGAGCACGGGGCACCGGCACTGGAGATACGTAAAGGCTCCTGCGGGAGCTGATACTGCTGCGGCAGTGAGGAGATACGTAAAGGCTCCTGCAGGAGCGGACACTGCTGCGGCAGTGAGGAGATACGTAAAGGCTCCTGTGGGAGCTGACACTGCTGCGGCAGTGAGGAGATACGTAACGGCTCCTCCGGGAGCGGATACTGCTGCGGCAGTGAGGAGATACGTAAAGGCTCCTGCGGGAGCTGACTACTGCTGTAGCAGTGGGGGAGATATATAATGGCTCCTGAAGGAGCAGGGTGCTGTTGGAATGGGAAATGGAGATGGCTAGGGAAAAAACGGGTGGCTGATGAGGGTTTGGTGGGCTTTCTTGAGATTTAAGGGGTCTGATCGGATGTAGCTCTTAAAAGCTTCTGATGACCAGCGACCGAGTGTTTGGATCTGATGATGGGAAAGGCCATTTTGAGCCACTGTGGTGCCTGCGCTGATTCTGAAGGAATGGCTGGAGAAATCGTCAGATGAGATGCCAGACAGACGTAAGACAGATTTTAAGTGTTTTTGGAACCAAAAACGGGAGACAGGGCAGCTACAGTCATCTGTGAAAAGAGGGTTGGAAAGGGATTTAGCTTGGGCTTTCCTGAGCTGGAGGAAGGCTAGGAGAGTTTGGTATTGGAGAATAGGTGATTAAAGGTTAAAAATATAGATAAAGTGGCCCTTCATGGTCTGATCTGTTTTACTTCGCTTTATATGAAATGACATGGCTTCATTGTCAAAGATCGATGATGAGGCGTTTTTTTACCAGAAAATTTTCTGGTTGCTACGACTATGGGGCTGACGCGAAAGATGTTGAAGGGGGGAACGGAAAAAGGGCCGATCATGAAATCAGCGTCTATTTCTTTCTTAATTAACAGGTCAACTGTTTCGTTCGGGTTCCGTGAGAGTGGACTGAAGGTTGGGGCATATGAGGCTTTGGGAGGGGAGACTTTCGACCCCGGGATGAAAACCGTGTGAGAGGCTCGACAGTAGGTAGTTAGAAAAATCTGGGTTGGGGTGATGGAGCAATTCGGAAGAAATTACTACAGCCTAAAAATACCCGATTGTGAAGTTCAGTGTCCAAAGCTCCCCAATAAGGACACTGATTCCACTGAGATACTCGGATGATGCATTTTGCCGGAAAAAAATGTATGGTAGGTGTAGAAATGGGAACCCCCGTATGATAACGCGAGCTCGGTGATTATTGTGAGATAGTCGCTGAGCTCGCGTTTCCTTTGTGGAAAAGAGGAACAGATTCGGAGTAGCGATTAAAGGCGATGGCGAATTCAGCAAATGGAAGAATACGGGACTGAATGTGAGCGGTGTTTTTTAGAGTGAGTCAGAACTCGCCGCAGTCAATTTGGCGGTCGGAGGATGTGGGCGAAATAGGAGACAGGAGAGAAAAAAGATCTATATCCTCACCTGAGAGAATTTGGCTCCGAATGTTACTGGAGACGGGTGTAGGATCCAAGGCTGGGGCGTTTAGTGGCATGGGTAGGAGCTTAGCGGAGGACAGGGAGAAGGATGAACGGGCATAAGAGATGGAGGAAGGAGTAACAGCTGACGGAACCGCCTGCGGAAGCCGGCTCGCTCTTGGAACGGTTGCGGGAGCTGCACGGGAAGAGAGCCCAGGAAAGAGAGGGGGAATAATGGGTGCTGGAGTCTGTGCCATGAGTGGAGGCGGCCTTATGCTGTGGTCAGCTTCGTGGCGAGGAAAAGGGAGGGAATGGTGGATGTTGGGGCTTTTGCCATTTGCTGAGGCGGCCTCGCCCTAGAGCAGGATGGCGGGGCTGGGGGCCATGGGTAGAGGAGAGGATTAAGGGTGGGAAAACACTGGGAGTGGGAGTAAGACTAAGGAGGCGTGCTCGCGCCATCTTGGCGGTTTGTGCAGGCGTGCTCCTGTGTGTCGTCTGGAGGATCTGCTGGCCGACGTTCGGAGGATCGAAGGTCTTTTTGTGCTGCATCTGACGCTTGGCCCTGGCTTGCCGGAGGCCTTTTGTTTCGGCCTGATGAACGGGACTCCGTCCTTGAAGGTGTTGCCGTTGGATCGGGCCGGGAATAAGGAGCATAGCGGCCCCGATTTGTTTTGTGGAGGAGTGGATATTGGCGGTGGCGCCCTCGCCTGGAGGGATACGTAGAGGGCTTGTAACTCCGCCTTGTTTATCCGGCGAGGAACAGTGATGCCGGCGTTTGAGAGTGCCTGGCGTAGACTTGTCAGTGTCCATTTCTCCGTGGCTGGAGCGGAGGAGAGAGCTGAGGCATGAGAGGATGCTGGTGACGGTGGCTGACGCCTGGAAGGTGAAGTGGAATCCCTGGGTCTGGAGGTTTGAGCGGTGGTAATGTGGGAAGATCTGCGACCCCGTGGTGCAGCCGCTGGCTCAGTAGAAGCGTCTTGCGGGGCGTTGGTGTCCTGAACTTCGGCTGTGGACGCATGCGGAGCTGCGTCATGAAAGGTGTCGTCTTCATCAGAGGATGATTCGGTCTCAAACATGCTGCGACGATTCGATGCGTAGATTCTGGAAATCGAGAGATAGCGAAGGAAGGACTTGCTTGATTATTTATAGGCGTTTTCCTCTTGAGCTGATTGGTAAACGGTGTAATTGCTAATGATGAACTGGCCGTGTTAATTATCCGTGCATGTTCCTCACGAAATTTGTTTGAGAAACTTCCCTTGTTAACAAGACCGTCAAATCTGGAGCTTGTAGCCTAGAATTTTTATTTTATTAGAATTTTTATCAAACCCAGCTCCCCCATATGTGCAAGAACAACATCTCGATGTCGAACCGCCATCTGCTCTGATTGAGCTAAAATCAACCAAATGTCGATATAGTTCAGAATGCGGATGCCCTGCATATGGAGGGATACCAGAGCCCCATCTACACATTTCATGAACGTGCAGGCTGAGAGAGCAGTGCTCGGTGGAAGCTGCTGCACCCTAAAACTCTGGCAGGGTTGGCAGACCCACCTTCCTGAGGGCACTGAGGTGAGACGGGGACCGTGTAATGAGGTGGACACTGCTCTACCCCAGTAGGGGCCGCCCTCTGTAGTCGTGACCGAAATGCATCAGGACTTCTTGGCTGTGGACCTCCCAGCCTGAAGTACAGCTCGATCGGATTCGATTAGGCTGAGAAGTCACTGGCCCAGAGCGTTGCTCTGTTTGTACGTGGAGGGGGCTGCTCCCACCCAGCAGTTCCTCCAGTACATCTAACTTCACGAGTCAAATAACTGTCATTATATTCCTCAGAATTTAATGGAATCAAACAATCAGACAAGTAAATACGGTCTGGATTGTGATACAATACACATTAAAGTGATATATTAACTTCTCAAAGCCATTAAATTTCTCAGAATTTCATGTAATCAAACAATCAGAGAAGTAAACACGGTCTAGTTTGTGATAAAGTACACATTGAAGTGATAGAACTAACCCCTCCTTATTAAATGGAGTTTAAATAACCAGACACGCGGTCAGGTATGGAAAAATTCACATCAAAACTGAAAATGTAATACACTCATTGCCACGATAGCGCGCAAATAGCTTAGTCACACAAACAATATTAATCCCCTCTGAGATTAAATAGCTGCTCATTAACGCTGCCCGTATAATGTTAGGCATAACACTGTTTGTTGTATACCAGTGCTTATGCAACTATGTTTGTGCAACTACAAGCTTCCAGCAGATCGATATGCCAACCCAACGAATGCCGGCGCTGCTCCGCCTTGGCGAAAGCGGGACCGGCATCGGGAGGAACGCTGGAGAAGGCTCACTTCTCGAAGAGAGCCCTCTGGGATCAAAGCGCACGTGAAATCATACGCAGTGCGCTTTGATCCCGGGCAGACCACGCACAGACCGCGTTCATCACCGCCTCTAACGTTTAGCTTAATTAAGTAGGCAGAAACACACAATCTGAACGCGGTCTGGATACACCCTTCAGATGCCTAGTCTTAGCTTTGCTCTTTGACATACTATAGCTACTTAAAGGAGCAAATAGTGACAAACGACAAGACTGACAAGACTGAATGACATGCAAACACAGAGCGCTTGCTGAAGGACAAGAAGCTGAAGCCAGCTGCGTGGCAGGTGCCTTTATAGCTTCCTGGTCGCTACGTCACCCCGCCCGTGACATCACGCCCTTCTTGGGGATGTTCCCCAAAGTGCTTGACGCAGCTCGAGTTCCTGAAAAATATAATGTTTCCCATTATATGACTAGTAAAATAGTGGCAACTTGCTCTGATGAACACGGCTCTCCTCAGAGAGCGCTGCATATTCTTCTTGTGTGACAGGTGTAAGCTGTATCGATAATCGTTGCTTTTAATAGAACGGTTATCGTCAATACCAATATATCGCGACACCCCTACAAAAGAACCATTTCAAATGTTTATGTGCCTTTCTTTCTACTCCCAGTCGCTTTCGTAGAGTAATATTGAATTTTTTTTTCTTTTAAATACTTTACATAATTTCAGAAATAAATATATATGTAAATTACACCGAAGCACAACGTTACCTTACAGTGTTCGGGAGTGCTCAAAAAGACTTTCAAAACTCAATTTGTAATCGATTTCTTTTCTTAAAAGAGATGTGGATTTGGACAGCAATTAAATTACTACATGACCTTGGTTTTTGTCTAGAAAACAGTAGGTAATTTCCGCTCAGCGTTTTTACGGAGGTGATGAGAGAAATACTCTGGATTCGGACTGCATTAAAATCATCAACTACCCCCTGTAAATGGTGAAAATCCCTTACGTCCCCACGAGAAACAATTATCATTTGATATAGGGCTTTAGAGTAAATCCCACATTTTTTTTGTGTGTGTTTGTCATTTATCAGCAAATAACTCTGCACTACTTTGAAGTGGGGGGGGGGGGATTTGAAGTTTTAAAATGATACTTATTTTGTGTTATTTCATTCAGGGGTTGATTAGAGAATTGATTAAAAAAAATTATGTGGGGACACCTCGGGCAAAAGGGGTTATACACACAGATTGTGATATACAAGTTGTGTATTAATGTTCATTCATGTCTGCTGCGAACCTTTTAAAAACAATTTAAGCCTGCCAAACATGTTGTTTGATGGACTCAAAGTCCTGGAGGAATTTGTCACTGTTCCAAAAGCTCATCAGGTAAGAGAGCAGTTGCGTACAAAAACCGGTCATTCCATTACCTGCCAGTCCATTGACACCTATCAAGCCTGCAGAACTAGCAACGCTGACCAGATGTCCATGGTTCTTATCTGTCATGGCAGGCAGAAATGCTTTATATGTCTAAAATAGAAGCATAAACAAAAAATTAGCATTTACACAGAATAGTAACTTAATTTTTTTTTTTATAAATAAATTATATATAAATAAATATTTATTGGTATCCCTTTATTGTCACTGGTCACAGGTACCAGCGAAATTAGCTATCATATGTTAAGAAAATATATAAAGCCTACCCAAAAGTGAGACATTGCATTAACTCTGAGTGTCTTCTCAACAAGTGCGTCAGGAGTGTCCATGAACCTCTTACCACTGACAATGCCAGCATTGTTTATAAGTATGGTGACATCGCCAATTTCACTTTTTACCTAAAAGTGGACAAATAATCAATAGGAGTTAAATAATTTGCGATATACAGTTCTCAAATTAACCATTTGTTAAAGTTAAATGTCATGTAAATATCATCATATTATAATGTACCATAAACTGGTAAACAAACAATTTATAAGACAAAAATTGGTGTGTCTTACCATATTATTTAAATATGTATTAAATATTGTATCTCAAATATGAACACACTGGTATGTAGCGCAAATAGTTGTAATGCTTAATGTACACGGTTATTCTTCTCGGTATTTCCCTATAGCGGCTAATGAACCTGAAATCTTACCATTCACAAAAAATTATTTACTTCCTCATTGAAAAATAATGTGGATAGTTTATTGGTCATTATGCAAATATATATGACAGCAGAATGCCATGACTGACCAATGAGAATCCTGTTGGAGTTGTGTAAACTAGACAAGTATTTACATGCGTTTTGTGTCGATTTTTCAACTTTAGTGCAGTCAGTTTCTGTTGTAAGGAAAAAAAGATCTTACAATAATCAGTACAATACAGAGTATCATTTACAATATTATGAATGAATCAGAATGAGCTTTATTGCCAGGTATGTTTACACATACAATGAATTTGTTTTCGTGACAGAAGCTCCGCAGTACAACAGAATGACAGCGACAGAACATAAAACACATAATAAAAGAATAAAAAATACAAATAAGTAGATAGTGAATGGCAATATAAAAATGTCAATTGTAGGCAGGTATATTACAAAATGCAGTTATGTATGTACATATATATTATGTGCAAAATTTAAGTGTATACTAAGTATGTGTGTTAGATAAATAAAGTATGTGTATACAAATAAAGTGTAGTGTGTTCACAGTTATTATCAGCTGTTCATAAGATGATAGAACATAGTATCAAGATATCTAATCATTCACTATTAAAAATACATATAGACCTACTCTTTAAAGCTGCAGTAGGTAACTTTTGTAAAAATATATTTTTTACATATTTGTTAAACCTGTCATTATGTCCTGACAGTAGAATATGAGACAGATAATCTGTGAAAAAAAAAAAAAAAAAAAAAATCAAGCTAATCTGGCTCCTCCCAGTGGTCCTATTGCCATTTGCAGTTACGGACAACTCCCGTTAAGAAAACAACCAATCAGAGCTGCGGTCCGTAAGTTTATTTGTGTTCAAAATGTAGAAAAATGTATATAATAAAAGAGTACACCATGAATCCATTTTCCAAACCGTGTTTTTAGCTTGTCCTGAATCACTAGGGTGCACCTATATTAAGCGTTTATATTCTGACTACTTTAGATTACTTCGGGGGTACCGCGGCGGAGTAACCCAGAACCTTTGTGATTCTTCATAGACATAAACAGAGAGTAGTAGTTCCGGCTACGATGTTCTTCCGCAAGACGCAAGCAGTTTATTAACCGCTAGAGAGTCAAAAGTTACCTACCGCAGCTTTAAGAACACCGTAAATAATCTTTGAGAAGTACATGGAGCCTGCAGAGGCAGAAAAAACTGAACATTTATGAAAGTCGGAAAAAAAGGCAGTTTCTTGCTGGTATTCACTTACCTACAGAAGTTGTCAAATGATTAATGAATCTGAATGACAATTTTTAGTGAAAAAAAAATCAAAAAATATTCATATAGAGTTTCATCCATCCATCTATCTATCTATCTATCTATCTATCTATCTATCGATCACTCAATCTATAATAGTTTCTGTACAAGTGAGTTTAAATGGGTCATATGATGTTGCTAAAAAGAAAAATCGTGTATTTGGTATAATGAAATGTTTTTATGCGGTTAAAGGTAAAAAAAAAAAATTTTTTACATACTGTACATTGTTTCTCCTCTATGTCCCACCTTCTGAAACGTGTTTTTTTTTTTTTTTTTTTTTTTTTTTTACAAAGCTCATCAGTCTGAAAAGCGAGGTGTGCTCTGATTGGCCAGCTATCCAATGCGTTGGGATTGGACGAATGCCTCAATCATGAGATGGAAATGTTACACCACTCACCACAATACAAAAACAATAAAACCCATTACAAACTAGGCATGTGTTGCATCCAGTGGAGACATAAATACTGATTGTAAAGGAGTCAATAAAATGGCAAATACATATGCAAAGGAGTAAAAGTATTGAAAAAAATAAATGTGCTTTTTGCAAACAAAAATAAGGAATAACAAATAAATGAAGTATTGCAAGAAGAAAATAAGTTTTGCTAACAAAAATAAATTTAAAATATTATAATGAAACCGTGCAAAAACATTGATTTTGCAATACATATTTACCATGGCCATATCTACTAATTTATTTGCAATGCTGCTTTTATTTAGCATTTTAGTCAAGTTTGAGCTTACCATACCATTTTTCCCTTTGCGCTTCATGTTTCTGCGTGTCTCACTTTCTGGAACTGTTTTGACATGGGGGTGGAGTCAAGGGACGATGCTGTGTACAACATGCCTCTCTGGAAGTGATGTCATCGGACCGAGATGCAGCTCACTGTTCTAGAGTGGATTGTTTCCGTTTATTCAGTAGCATTAAAACATGCATGGTTTTCATTTGATTAACTTTATTAACAAATGTATGTGTGTAATAGCAGCATTTGCTCAAGTTAAAAAAGTTGTTAACATGAACATCTGCTGTTTTTCCCTCTTAATGTGCACACTTTTATAGCATAAAAATGTGTATCATTTCATTTGGTTAACTAAATGTGTATTAACAGTGTTTGTTTAAAATCTCTTAACTTGTGGGAGGATGCCAGCACACAGAAGTGTTCTTTGTTTACATAAGTTCAGAGTTCCTGCTAGTTTCAATGTAAAATAATGCAATCAACTTCATAAACTATAACTTACAGTACTGTTCAAAATAATAGCAGTACAATGTGACTAACCAGAATAATCAAGGTTTTTCGTATATTTTTTTATTGCTACGTGGCAAACAAGTTACCAGTAGGTTCAGTAGATTCTCAGAAAACAAATGAGACCCAGCATTCATGATATGCACGCCCTTAAGGCTGTGCAATTGGGCAATTAGTTGAATTAGTTGAAAGGGGTGTGTTCAAAAAAATAGCAGTGTGGCATTCAATCACTGAGGTCATCAATTTTGTGAAGAAACAGGTGTGAATCAGGTGGCCCCTATTTAAGGATGAAGCCAACACTTGTTGAACATGCATTTGAAAGCTGAGGAAAATGGGTCGTTCAAGACATTGTTCAGAAGAACAGCGTACTTTGATTAAAAAGTTGATTAGAGAGGGGAAAACCTATAAAGAGGTGCAAAAAATGATAGGCTGTTCAGCTAAAATGATCTCCAATGCCTTAAAATGGAGAGCAAAACCAGAGAGACGTGGAAGAAAACGGAAGACAACCATCAAAATGGATAGAAGAATAACCAGAATGGCAAAGGCTCAGCCAATGATCACCTCCAGGATGATCAAAGACAGTCTGGAGTTACCTGTAAGTACTGTGACAGTTAGAAGACGTCTGTGTGAAGCTAATCTATTTTCAAGAATCCCCCGCAAAGTCCCTCTGTTAAAAAAAAGGCATGTGCAGAAGAGGTTACAATTTGCCAAAGAACACATCAACTGGCCTAAAGAGAAATGGAGGAACATTTTGTGGACTGATGAGAGTAAAATTGTTCTTTTTGGGTCCAAGGGCCACAGGCAGTTTGTGAGACGACCCCCAAACTCTGAATTCAAGCCACAGTACACAGTGAAGACAGTGAAGCATGGAGGTGCAAGCATCATGATATGGGCATGTTTCTCCTACTATGGTGTTGGGCCTATTTATCGCATACCAGGGATCATGGATCAGTTTGCATATGTTAAAATACTTGAAGAGGTCATGTTGCCCTATGCTGAAGAGGACATGCCCTTGAAATGGTTGTTTCAACAAGACAATGACCCAAAACACACTAGTAAACGGGCAAAGTCTTGGTTCCAAACCAACAAAATGAATGTTATGGAGTGGCCAGCCCAATCTCCAGACCTTAATCCAATTGAGAACTTGTGGGGTGATATCAAAAATGCTGTTTCTGAAGCAAAACCAAGAAATGTGAATGAATTGTGGAATGTTGTTAAAGAATCATGGAGTGGAATAACAGCTGAGAGGTGCCACAAGTTGGTTGACTCCATGCCACACAGATGTCAAGCAGTTTTAAAAAACTGTGGTCATACAATTAAATATTAGTTTAGTGATTCACAGGATTGCTAAATCCCAGAAAGAAAAAAAAAATGTTTGTACAAAATAGTTTTGAGTTTGTACAGTCAAAGGTAGACACTGCTATTTTTTTTGAACACACCCCTTTCAACTAATTGCCCAATTGCACAGCCTTAAGAGCGTGCATATCATGAATGCTGGGTCTTGTTTGTTTTCTGACAATCTACTGAACCTACTGGTAACTTGTTTGCCACGTAGCAATAAAAAATATACTAAAAACCTTGATTATTCTGGTTAGTCACATTGTACTGCTATTATTTTGAACAATACTGTACATCATTAAAAAGGTCTACAACTCAAGATTCATATCGATCTCGACTTTTTTTTTCATTTACATAACTCCTGGCATAAATTAAGAAATAAGATAAAAACATTTTTACTGTAAGATAAAAAAAATGCAAAAAAATACTCTGTAAAATTTTGGTTTCGTTTTTTTGGTTTAGGCCACGAGTTTAATGCATAAATGCATAAACAAACCTGCGTGACCATAGTGACCTGAGATTATCAGAGATTGATCAAATATTTGTTTCCATCCCATATGTTTGGGAAAAAACATTTCATTTAAGGCTATTTTAAGAAAGTTTTTATTTATAGAAATAATTACACATGCTAAAGCACAGAATTAGGTAACAATAAAACATATGGTGAAGAAGAAGAAAAAAACAACATTTCATAGGGCCCTAAACATGTAATATTTGGCATATTTGTTTTTACAGTAGTTTTTGGGGGGTTATTTTATATACCATATATCGTGATATAGCAAAATATAGATATATATTTTTTGGTCCATATCGCCCAGCCCTACTTTGTCATACACTCTACAACTCCACATTCATTCACAGCAATAGTTAACTTAGAGATAGAGTTACTCTCTCATTATCTGTGTGTGCTTTAAAATGTACGCGCTAAAGCCTGTCAAACAGCGCCTGATTATTTAACCAAGTTATCTTTTGTGCTAATACTTTCAAAACACACAAGTTCTAAATGTTATTATTTAATCACTGTCACAGTGTCCCAAACCTGTATTGATTTACCATCAATGGACTATGGGATGGATACAAATATTTTAACAATCTCTGATAATCTCAAGTTGCTATGGTCCCGTGGGGTTGTTTATGCATTAAATACAAGAATTATATATACACACCGTATTTTTCGGACTATAAGTCGCACCTAAGTATAAGACACATCAGTCAAAAAATACGTCATGACGAGGAAAAAAAACATATATAAGTCGCACCGGACTATAAGTCGCATTTATTTAGATCCCAAGAACCAAGAGAAAAAAAAATGTCTTTTTGTTGACCAAGATGGCGGTGCGAACACATTGCGAGGCTCAGCGTCTCTCCAGTTTTTGCAATTTTGCAGTATTATTCCTGCTCTTCTCGGGTCTGTTCGTACTGAACAGCTTTGCTTTGACATCATACACCCGACAGGAGCTTTGGATATCGGGGAGGACTTTTCCAACAGTTTTAATCACCAATCTTCGACTCATCCCTGAGATTGCTAGAACATCCGAGGCTACGCACTCTACCCGGCCGGGCAGAAGTGCTCGCAGGCGGCGTCGAGATTGTAAACAAAGACGGGGGAAGCACGGAGGTCTAAGAGCCAAGCTAAAGCTAACACCGCTCCGGCTCTCTTTACCCAGCATTTTTCCATGGCATTCCTGGACGTGTACTTAGGGCATGTGCAGAGCAGCTTGCAGGGGTCTTCACAGACATTTTCAACCTGTCCATCACTAGGGATGGGTACCGAAACCCACTATTAAACTGGCCCCGGGGCTAAATTATGAAAGACCATAGTATCAGTAAGATCTGACAGTATCGGTTCTGCTTTCGGTACTGGAGAAAAAAAAAAAACTATTTACTATGTATTTTTGCTTAATAATGTTGTTGTGCACATTTAATCTCGCTAAACATTTCTAATGTGCGATCATATTAAAACACTTGTCCGTGAGATCTGCGTGAACTCATGCACGCTGTGGAGACTGTCTGTCAGTCACACACACACACACACACACACACACCACAACGAGCGCACGCACATGCATTAACTGTACGTAAACTCCTGCTTCATAATAAAGAGTGACGATGGCGAAGAGATTTGCTTAATGTTATCGTGCACATTTTATCTTACCAAACATTTCTAATTTGCGATATTATTAAGACGTTTGTCTGTGAGATCTGCAAGAACTCACATGCGCGCCGCGGAGGCTGTCTGTCAGTCACACACACACACACACACACAACACAAAGTATCGATAAGAATAACGTTAAAGTACCGGACCGTTAAGCAGTATCGGTAAGAGTAGTAATACCGTTAAAACCTTAACTATACCCATCCCTATCCATCACCCAAGAAACTGTGGCAACATGTTTTAAGTCCACATCCATTGTGCAAGTACCGAAACACTCCTCCCCAACATGCCTGAATGACTATCGCCCCGTAGCACTCACACCCATCATTATGAAGTGCTTCGAGCGACTGGTCCTAACACACCTCAAAGACTGCCTCCCACCCACACTGGACCCACACCAATTTGCCTATCGCAGAAATAGGAGCACAGAGGCAGTATGCACAGTGCTGCACTCTGCACTCACACACCTGGACCATAACAACACGTATGTTAGGATGTTGTTTGTTGACTTCAGTTCAGCATTTAACACCGTCATTCCCTCCGAGCCGACCACAAAACTTGGAGACCTGGAAATTAACACCTCCCTCTGCAACTGGATTATGGATTTTCTGACCAACATGCCTCAGCATGTTCGGTCAGGCCACACCCACTCCACCACCATCACACTTAACACTGGCGTACCACAGGGCTGTGTGCTGAGCCCATTCCTCTACTCCCTTTACACCCACGACTGCAAGCCTGTGCATGGATCATACTCCATCATTAAGTTTGCAGACGACACCACTGTGATTGGCCTCATCACAGACAACGATGAGACTGCCTACAGCGAAGAGGTACAGCACCTGGCCACATGGTGCGCTGACAATAACCTGCTTCTTAACACCAATAAGACCAAGGAGCTCATTGTGGACTTCAGGAAGAAGAAAGGAAGCACGCATGACCCCATCCACATTAATGGGATGGTTATTGAACGCGTCTCCAGCTTCACTATCTCGGAGGAACTGTCCTGGGCCACAAACACCTCCAGTCTGGTCAAGAAGGCTCACCAGCGCCTTTTCTTCCTCAGGACTCTGAAGAACCAGCTGTCTTCATCCATCCTGGTAAACTTCTACCGGTGTGCGATTGAGAGCATCCTGACCAGTTGCATCACAGTCTGGTGTGGGAACTGCTCAGTGGTTGACCGCAAAGCACTGCAGAGGGTGGTGAAAACTGCCCAACGCATCACAGGGACACCACTTCCTGCTCTTGAGGACATCCAGAGGAAACACTGTCTATGTCGAGCTCGCAGCATTCTCAAGGACTCCTCTCACCCTGACCATGGACTGTTTAACCTCCTGCCCTCCGGGAGGCACTTCAGGAGCCTCCGGACAAGGACCACAAGATTCGGGAACAGCTTTTCCCTAAAGATGTCTCCTTGCTGAACTCTGCCCTCTGACACCCCCCAAACCACACACACAGACTACAGACTTACACAGAATGTAACTTCATGTTTTAATATATATATAATATATATTAATAATATATATATAATAATAATAATAATAATATATAATAATAATATATATATATTATTTTTGGTATCTGTTTAATCGTCATGCTTTGACAGACCCATTTATCTAAAGCAAAGTAATGAAAAATGTATTAATCTGGAATTACGAACTTGCTAGAATATCACTGCTGAAATCTGCTAAGCCCCAAAGTTAGTAGGGTGGGTGTTTCCACAGAGACAAAGGAACTTTTTCCCGCTTCAGATCGCGGACGTTCATTGGTTGTTCACGCGAACAGAGGCGTGAACCATCTCAAGCCATAAGAGCTGACTGAACAAGGTCCGCCCTCTCTTCCTTCTCTTACACGCTGCTAACCTGCTGCGACCCTCATCGCTCCCGCTCGTCACTCGGTGCGGCCTTGGGTCAGCACAGGGGCTGAGAGGACAGCCATTCTCATGGCTCCTTCGGAAGCTTTCGTTTTCGTTGTTTTGTTTTCTTTACTAAGTTTATTCGCCTATTCGCCTCTCCACATGGGGAAGACGAATTCTGAAACACTGCCTTGTTAAACCTTTCAAATACCGCACGATTCCGCAGCAGCCCGGAAGATGAACGAACACTCCTTGCCACAAAGGACCACGCTGCTCCAGCTCACGCCAAACTCCAGCGCAGCTCACACGCGCGTCGCCGGTCTGGCGTCACACAGAGAGACTCTGCAAGTATCATTTTCTATGGAGATTTAAATGCTGCTTAAAGTGTTTCTATGATTTGAGTCGTTGTTGGCTTCCAAAAGTTTACTGTCTGTGATTTTCATACCCAAGCTCATTCTGTGATCTCTCTCTCTTTCTCTCTCTCTCTTTCTCTCCCTTATTTGGATTCAGTTATGTCTTGTACAACGTTTACTGTCTGTATTTTCGTACGCGTATTTACTCTGTGTGATTTGTAGTTTGATGTATTATTAGTTCAATTATTAAAAACCAATATATTCATGATTGCCTCCGAACCGCTCACATTACGAGTCACTGAAGTGTCTGATCTTTAGCTACAAGCTTTATTTTGAGAAACTAAATTTATCATAATGATAGGATAATGTTTTCATGGCCAGAGAATATTTTTCCTTGAATTATAAGAAGTGATAACTTTATTGAAAATTGATAAGTTAATCTTACGGCCATTTGCTGGACAAACCACTGTTTGATTTGCAGTAATTTACAGTAAGAGATATCACAATAATTGATATGAAGAATGGAATATTGACATATTAATGAGTAAATTGCAGTGCCCTATAATGAGTTATTGATGAATGCAATTGAGCTATTTTTCATAATCAATAAAATTTAGTGTAACTGTCATATGAGATATATATTAATCATATTCCTGATTAATTATTCAAATTCCCTATATATCATTTGAGTTAATTATTATGTACAACCCAGTGGCTACACAATAGTGTAATTATGTTCATATGTTCATAGTTCTGCCTATAGTGTACATACACTTATACATAATCCATCTGTATAGTATGTTCATAGTACACCTATCTGTATATCACGGTAATAGTGATATTTAAAATCTGTAAATTACTACAGATAAATTACTACAACTAATAAATTATTATTAGTTATTGTACATATTATAGACCTTGTATATTCTGTACTTACTGCTTATTGCACTTCTGGTTCGATGCTAACTGCATTTCGTTGCCTTGTACCTACATGTGCAGTGACAAATTTGAATCTAATCTAATCTAAAAACATTACCGTCTACAGCCGCGAGAGGGCGCTCTGTGCTGCTTAGTATGGACTACAGGAGCACTGTGCAGCATCTCTGGCAGCAAAGCCCTCTCGTGGCTGTAGGCGGTAATGTTTTCTGTTAGTTAATTTCTCTTGGTACATATCAAATTAATTTTTATAAATAAGTCGCACCTGACTATAAGTCGCAGGACCAGCCAAACTATGAAAAAAAGTGTGACTTATAGTCCAGAAAATACGGTATATTTGAGGTCTTCAAATTTGGCATCAGACGATGTCTACAGTGAAACATAGCGATGGACGATGACATCGGCGGGGGCATTGGGGCCCCGTCCCTTGACACCACCCCCATCTCAAAACCGTGCAAGAAAGTGAGAGGGAAAAATGGTATGGCAAGCTCAAACTTGACTTAATCGCAAAATAAAAGCAGTGTTGCAAATAAATTAGTAGATATAGCCATGGTAAATATGTATTTTGCAATTCTTTATTTTTGTTTGCAAAAAGCACATTTATTTTTTTATGACCCCTTTAAAGGTGATGCAAAGATGCGTTCCAATGCTATAATGAGTAACAGGGCTGCACGATTAGCCGAATGCGCTTGTCATGCGAATTTGTTAGGAAAGCCAGTTCTGTAATCAGCAGTAAATCATCATCACCTGTTTTCAGATGGAGCAGCATTTACCACAAAGAGCCATAGTTCACTGATAAGTTAGCAAAAAAAAAAAAAAAATAAGTTTGCAGATGATTTTATTGCACGATTATGGAATCGGAAAAATGGCTCCGTGTAGTAAATGTTGTTCCATCTGAAAGCATGTGAAAAAAAGACATTCAATAACATGTTTTTACTCCAAATTCACTTCATAATATCAGTCAAGTGTTCAAAATAAATCCTTCTGTGAGATTATGTGACTTATATAATTGTTATATTATATATATATATATATATACACACACACACACACAAGCATGAAAATCCCAGCTTCTGTCGAATCACAATTTCGATTCCATATCAATTAATCGTGCAGCCCTAATGAGTAATTTTATAATAAAATTATATTGTCTACAATATACAACTCAACAGATCACTCAAATTATATTCATCAAAGCACCCAGAACACGTATGGTTTTAAATTAAATACTTGTCATTCCAGAAAAAAAAAATAAAAAAATAAAAAAATAAACTGCTCACAGCAACAGGTTTAGACCTGGCTTACCTGATCTGCCACTCGGTAGACCACTTCTCTATCACTGCAGTCGCAGTGGTAGTAATGTACCCTCGATGCTCCTTTTTCTTTAACCTGCTTTGCAGTTTCCTTCAAACCATCCACATTAATGTCCCAAAGCACCAGTGAGACGTCCAGTAGGGCAAACTCGAGAGCCATCAGCCTGCCAATACCACTACCTGCCCCAGTAATGAGCACAATCTCCCCAGACACATCTTTCTTTCTCTGAGGAACGATTACTTTTATGAAGGCTTCAATGTGATAGTATATGGTTAACACTATCAACCGAAGAGTCTCCAGGAGAAAGTTCATTCTGAGATTTGCAGCTGGCCTTATGAATATGACACAGAAAGAACAGTTTATCACAGTGTGAAAAAGACTGCGGAAAACCAAAGTGGTCAGAAACATGCTGATTAAGAAGATCACTGATAATTTTAAAAACCTAAGTAGAAACTGTTTAGAGGGAGGGAGGGAGAGAGAGAGAGAGAGAGAGAGAGAGAGAGAGAGAGAGAGAGAGAGAGAGAGAATCGAAATCTAAAGCAGGCATTAAAGATTGCAAGAAGGTTTACCTTGTGTGAGATACAAAGTTCCCGAATGGTGGGTTGTTCTCGTGCAGATCGCAGTCGGTAAATAAATATCGGTCCTTCAAATAAACAGTAATCAAAGACGGCTAACGTTAGGACTCGCACAAACTTTGATAATGACGTTACTACCCTCTCCTCCTCTTCAAGTTCAAACTTCTGGAAAAACCACAACAGACGGACGCCCAACACACTATTTCACCAATAATGGTTAACTGAAGTTTACCTAGTTCAGACAATGGAGTAGATCTACGGAATAGTGATGTTCGGTTCTCAAACGAATCGTTCTTTTGAGCCGGTTTTCAGACAGAAACTAACCCTTCTAAAGGGCCTATAAATACCTAGACGCCTCATTGGCCGCTCCACTGCACGTTAACGTCGACACCATATTGGAGCGGGCAACTCTAAAACTCATATCAGAACAGAAGAAAACATATCTGACCCTTCGGTAAACATCTACAAACCGTCACACAATAATAAAAACAAATCTCTGGATATTATCTTTCACAGGTAAGACTCAGCATTTTTATTTATTTTATTTTGTTCTGGATGTTTTTGGTCATTTTTAACATTACGTTGACAGCTAGCCACAAGTGTCAGAATATTAATAGCTAGCGATATCGCTGGTGAGATTTGAAAGACTTTATAAGAAATTACAAGTTTAAATTAATTCTTATTAAGTTTTAACTTGTATTGTAGCTTATATCATAAACTTAATTGTGTTATGAGCACAATACCTACAAGTGAGCACTTTGACAAGACAATGTAAGACTATTATGGCAAGCCTTATTGGCTTTTATTCATTCGCAGGATATGAATTATTGGTATCAACAATTCAGTTTTAACTAGTTAAAATGTTATTCTTGATATCAGGAATTTGATTTCTACTAGTAACAATTGCTGTTTTTGATATCAACAATCGACTTCATCGATTACGTTGACCTGCGTGAAATCCCTTACGAAAAATAACCATGGTTTAATTATAGTAAAACAGTAGTAACCCATGGTTTTTTGGCGTGTTGACTACCATTTGTATAACCACAGATTTACTACAAATACCATGGTTAAACTATGGTTAATTTAGCAAAACCATGGTTAATTTGTGGTTACCATGGTTTAACTATAGTAACCATGGTTTTTTGGTTTTATTTGTAGTAAAACCATGGTTAATTTTCATAAGGGATGCGTCGACACGTCACACTGTTTACATCTCGCGTAATGGCGGCTTCTGCTCCTGAGAATGGAGAAAGTTGCATTCTATCACAAAAACAATAGGAAAACATACTGGCACTCTCCGGTGTTACAGTTGTTATCTGGTGACCAACTTCCTGGTTCAGGTCTCCGCTGCAGATGTGATGGAACGACCGCAGCAGATTCTGTGATTCTAAAAGCACAAACTGATGTGATATTATTAAGTGTATAATAAACGCAGAATCTTATTGCATGATTGATATTCTTGTAAGGATAACAAGTTATTGGTATGATCGCACGTAGCAGCTGAAGTATGCGTTAAAAGACTCAGCGCTGCGAGACAACAGTAACGAACCACTGAGCTACCGATCTACACCGAATCAGCTCCAGATCTTTGGATTCAAGACAGGACTCCCGGCTTCACATCGTGCAGATGCTGAATCAAGGAAATGTGATCGTGTTAACTTGTGACCCGTGTTTAGCTATTATGAAAATAAACCATAGCAGAACCCTGACTACATTTTATGGTTTGTGATGCTAAAGAACATTTCATAACATCTGAGACAATTGTAAATTTGTGGCTACTGTGGTTTAATTCTAAACGCTATCATTAAATCATATTTACCATAGTAAAATAATTTTCTTTGTTTCTTTATTTTTGTATACTTAAACCACATTTAAGGTTTCCTCTGGAGCCTCCAACCGCTCAAGGCGTTCGTAACCATCATGTTCCATGAAGATATAAATTTCCTACAATAAATATATAAAAACTTCATTTCTGATTAGTAATATGCATTGCTAACAACATCATTTGGGTAACTTTAAATGAAATTTTTTGCATTAGTTAGAATTTTTTATTTATTTATTTATTTTGCACCCTCAGATTCCAGATTGTCAGATAGTTTTATTTTGGCCAATTGATGTCCAATCCTAATAAACCATACATCGATGGAAAGCTTATTTACTAATTTTCACTTAAATTTACACTTAAATTGGTTTTGTGGTCCATGGTCACATATGGCTGTGGGAATCCTTGATCTACATGAGATTTCTGTTGTGTTTCTTCACAGCAGCTGAATAAATATCAGTTTAATCAGAATCAAAAAGCATTATTTTATTTAAATAAGAAATTATTCCCGGCAGGTTTGATGCCAACCAACATGAAATTATAATTGATTTAATCATTTTACACACAGATGGCTGGAAGTCACAGACTTCCTGTTTGTTGTTGGCGGCTGTACTGCGTTTGAGCTCCGTCACTATATTCTTTTCATTGACTATTTTTAACTTAAAAATAATTTTATACATCATCGTTTCCGTTTATATAACGTGTGAATATATACTCTATTGTATTCTACAACAAAAACAATCAGAGCGCCTCGCTATCACTAGTTTTATGATCATCGGAGACTCCATCGTCCGACATGTAAGTGCTACATTAGTGGAAGGTAAAGTGCACACTCATTGTTTGCCTGGTGCTCGTGTTCTCGATGTTTCTGCGCAGATACCCGTGATCCTGAAGGCCGACGAGAGCCCCAGAGCAGTCGTGCTTCACGCCGGGGTTAACGACACCACGCTGTGGCAGGCGGAGACGCTGAAGAGGGACTTCAGCAGCCTGATCGAGACGGTTCGCAGCGCGATGCCGGCGGCGACGATCATCGTGTCAGGACCACTGCCCACGTATCGACGAGGACACGAAAGGTTCAGTAGACTTTTTGCTTTAAATGAATGGTTGTTGTTATGGTGTAAAGAAAAGAAACTGTTATTTGTTAATAACTGGAATCTTTTCTGGGAGAGTCCTAGGCTGTTTCGCGCTGATGGATTACACCCCAGCAGAATCGGAGCGGAGCTGCTCTCTGACATCATCTCCAGGACACTTCACTCCATGTGACTAGTAAGACAATTCTCAGATTACTATTATGATGAGTTTTGTTCTACACGCTCAAATGATAGAAGTACTTGCGCTGTAAAAACTATTAAGACTTTGTCTGTTCCCCGAATAGTGAGGTCAAAATATAAATATAATGTAGGATCTAGAAAAAATCTTATCGTAATCAAACCAGAAAAATGTAAAGTAAATGAACAAAAAACATTTTTACGTTTGGGCTCATAAATATTAGATCACTCACACCAAAAGCAGTTATTGTAAATGAAATTATCACAGATAATAGTTTTGATGTACTCTGCTTGACTGAAACCTGGCTAAAACCAAATGATTATTTTGGTCTAAATGAGTCTACTCCACCAAACTACTGTTATAAGCATGAGCCCCATCAGACAGGTCGTGGCGGAGGTGTTGCAACAATATATAGTGATATTCTCAATGTTACCCGGAAAACAGGATACAGGTTTAACTCTTTTGAAATACTTCTGCTAAATGTTACACTGTCAGACATGCAAAAGAAATCTAATGTATCTCTTGCTCTGGCTACAGTGTATAGACCACCAGGGCCGTATACAGAATTCCTAAAAGAATTTGCAGATTTCCTCTCAGACCTTCTAGTTACAGTTGATAAGGCACTAATCATGGGAGATTTTAATATTCACGTTGATAATGTAAATGATACATTAGGACTTGCTTTTACTGACCTAATAAACTCCTTTGGAGTCAAGCAAAATGTCACCAGGCCCACTCATCGTTTTAATCTTACACTAGATTTAATTATATCTCATGGAATCGATCTTACTGTTATAGATATTGTACCTCAAAGTGATGATATCACAGACCATTTCCTTGTATCGTGCATCTGCGTATAACTGATATTAACTATATGGCTCAGCTTTACCGTCTGGGCAGAACTATTGTTCCAGCCACCAAAGAAAGATTCGCAAATAACCTGCCTGATCTATCTCAACTGCTATATTTGTACCCAAAAATACACATGAATTAGATGAAATTACTGACAACATGGGCACTATTTTCTCTAATACATTAGAAGCTGTTGCCCCCATCAAATTGAAAAAGGTTAGAGAAAAACGTACTGTACCATGGTATAACAGTAATACTCACTCTCTCAAGAAAGTAACTAGTAGTCTTGAACGCAAATGGAGAAAAACTAACTTAGAAGTTTTTAGAATTGCATGGAAAAACAGTATGTCCAGCTATAGACAGGCCCTAAAAACTGCTAGGGCAGAGCATATACACAAACTCATTGAAAATAACCAAAACAATCCAAGGTTTTTATTTAGCACAGTGGCTAAGTTAACAAATTACCAGACGCCACCTGATTCAAATATTCCACCAACGTTAAATAGTACTGACTTTATGAATTTCTTCACTGATAAAATAGATAACATTAGAAATACAATAGCGAATGTAGATTCTACAGCGTCTAACACTTCAGTTTCATCCATCGCACCCAAAGATAAACTGCAGTGCTTTACAAATATAGGACAGGAAGAGCTAAATAAACTTATCACTGTATCTAAACCAACAACATGTTTATTAGATCCTGTACCCACTAAATTACTGAAAGAGCTGTTACCTGTAGCCGAAGAACCGCTTCTCAATATCATCATCTGCATAAAAATGATCTTTATGAAGAATTTCAGTCAGGTTTTAGGCCCCACCATAGCACAGAAACTGCACTTGTTAAAATTACAAATGACCTGCTCCTTGCGTCAGATCAAGGCTGCATCTCATTTCTAGTCTTACTTGATCTTAGTGCTGCGTTCGACACCATAGATCATGACATACTCATAGATCGATTACAGAAATATACAGGTATTCAAGGGCAGGCTCTAAATTGGTTTAGATCCTACCTGTCCGATCGCTACCATTTTGTTTACTTAAATGGGGTGTCATCTCATTTATCATCAGTAAAATATGGAGTGCCACAAGGATCCGTCCTAGGTCCCCTTCTATTTTCAATATACATGTTGCCCCTTGGTAATATTATTAGAAAATACGGAATTAGCTTCCACTGTTATGCTGATGATACTCAGCTATATATCTCAACGAGACCAGATGAAACTTCCCAATTATCTAAGCTAATAGAGTGTGTAAAAATGTAAAAGATTGGATGACAAATAATTTTCTCCAATTAAATTCAGATAAGACAGAGATATTAATTATTGGACCAAAAAACACTACACAGAATCTTGTAGATTACAATCTGCAACTAGACAGATGTACTGTTACTTCCTCTACAGTCAGAAATCTGGGTGTTATATTAGACAGCAATTTGTCTTTTGAAAATCATATTTCCAATGTTACAAAAACTGCATTCTTCCATCTTAGAAACATTGCCAAGCTACGAAACATGTTATCTGTTTCTGATGCAGAAAAGCTAATTCATGCATTCATGACCTCTAGACTGGACTATTGTAATGCACTTCTAGGTGGTTGTCCTGCTTCGTCAATAAACAAGCTACAGGTAGTCCAAAATGCAGCAGCTAGAGTCCTTACGAGGTCAAGAAAATATGATCATATTACCCCAATTTTACAGTCTCTGCACTGGCTACCTATTAAGTTCCATATCAGTTACAAATTATCATTACTTAGCTATAAGGCCCTAAATGGTTTAGCTCCTGCGTACCTAACTAGCCTTCTACCACGCTACAACCCATCACGCACCCTAAGGTAACAAACGCTGGACTTTTGGTAGTTCCTAGGATAGCAAAGTCCACTAAAGGAGGTAGAGCTTTCTCACATTTGGCTCCCAAACTCTGGAACAGCCTTCCTGATAATGTTCGGGGTTCAGACACACTCTCTCTGTTTAAATCTAGATTAAAAACACATCTCTTCCACCAAGCATTCGAATAATGTATCTTTTAAATTGTGAGCATTTTATAAATTATTTAAAAAAATAATATATACAGTATTGTTCAAAATAATAGCAGTACAATGTGACTAACCAGAATAATCAAGGTTTTTAGTATATTTTTTATTGCTACGTGGCAAACAAGTTACCAGTAGGTTCAGTAGATTGTCAGAAAACAAACAAGACCCAGCATTCATGATATGCACGCTCTTAAGGCTGTGCAATTGGGCAATTAGTTGAAAGGGGTGTGTTCAAAAAAATAGCAGAAACAGCATTTTTGATATCACCCCACAAGTTCTCAATTGGATTAAGGTCTGGAGATTAGGCTGGCCACTCCATAACATTCATTTTGTTGGTTTGGAACCAAGACTTTGCCCGTTTACTAGTGTGTTTTGGGTCATTGTCTTGTTGAAACAACCATTTCAAGGGCATGTCCTCTTCAGCATAGGGCAACATGACCTCTTCAAGTATTTTAACATATGCAAACTGATCCATGATCCCTGGTATGCGATAAATAGGCCCAACACCATAGTAGGAGAAACATGCCCATATCATGATGCTTGCACCTCCATGCTTCACTGTCTTCACTGTGTACTGTGGCTTGAATTCAGAGTTTGGGGGTCGTCTCACAAACTGCCTGTGGCCCTTGGACCCAAAAAGAACAATTTTACTCTCATCAGTCCACAAAATGTTCCTCCATTTCTCTTTAGGCCAGTTGATGTGTTCTTTGGCAAATTGTAACCTCTTCTGCACATGCCTTTTTTTTAACAGAGGGACTTTGCGGGGGATTCTTGAAAATAGATTAGCTTCACACAGACGTCTTCTAACTGTCACAGTACTTACAGGTAACTCCAGACTGTCTTTGATCATCCTGGAGGTGATCATTGGCTGAGCCTTTGCCATTCTGGTTATTCTTCTATCCATTTTGATGGTTGTCTTCCGTTTTCTTCCACGTCTCTCTGGTTTTGCTCTCCATTTTAAGGCATTGGAGATCATTTTAGCTGAACAGCCTATCATTTTTTGCACCTCTTTATAGGTTTTCCCCTCTCTAATCAACTTTTTAATCAAAGTACACTGTTCTTCTGAACAATGTCTTGAACGACACATTTTCCTCAGCTTTCAAATGCATGTTCAACAAGTGTTGGCTTCATCCTTAAATAGGGGCCACCTGATTCACACCTGTTTCTTCACAAAATTGATGACCTCAGTGATTGAATGCCACACTGCTATTTTTTTGAACACACCCCTTTCAACTAATTCAACTAATTGCCCAATTGCACAGCCTTAAGGGCGTGCATATCATGAATGCTGGGTCTCATTTGTTTTCTGAGAATCTACTGAACCTACTGGTAACTTGTTTGCCACGTAGCAATAAAAAAATATACGAAAAACCTTGATTATTCTGGTTAGTCACATTGTACTGCTATTATTTTGAACAATACTGTATTCCTGTTTACGCACAGCTTCCCTGTCAAACAAATATATTTATTAGGGCCGGGACTTTAACGCGTTAATTGAGATTAATTAATTACACAAAAAATAACGCGTTAACTAACATTAATTAATTACAGAAAAAAAAATCCCGCATTTTTAATAACTTATTTTTGCACCGCAGAACGTTTCTCACTGGATTTGTTTCGGCGGACCGATTATACTGGAGCACCAACTAGCGTTCGCTTCTCATATCACTGCAGCACATCGAGCCTCAAGTATCACCTCAACGCAAAACATATAGCAGTTAGCGTGGACTTTACACTTTATGTTGAACTATATATTATTTTGTTGGTGCAACAGTTTATGTTGAACTCTTTATTGTTTTGGCCAAGGTTATTGAGAGTTGGACTTAGTATGTTATGGCCTCTGAAGCAACAGAGAGATGTTTTTTTTAATAGTCAGTGTTTCCAATGTTCTGAATGTAATTGACAGTATTGTGTTTTACTTAAAAAACTCTTTACAGAAGGTTCCAGCACCTATAAGTTTCCTGAATTTCTGAAATGTACTATTTCTAAATTGTTTCTAAATATGCTATTGCTACACTTCATGGCAAAAATTGCACTGGTCTGCTAGACTTGGTTGAACAAAAATAAACAATATTTTGTTGCTTAAGCTTATGTATTCAGTCATTATTTAATGGTATACTATAAATTCATGTGAAAAAAAAATTACTTCTCACTGTTCTCAGGTCAAATATTTATATGCGATTAAAATGCGATTAATTTCGATTAATTAATTACAAAGCTTCTAATTAATTAGATTAATTTTTTTAATCGAGTCCCGGCCCTAATATTTATTGAAGAATAGTATATCTAAATATCAGGTCAGGAGTTCTGAAGCGCTCATTGACCCCCAATCCCCTTCCCCCCATTTCGCGCAGCGGCGCACATCGACGCACATCGATCGGCACACATCAGATACACAGACACACACCTGCAGGCAGCAGCAGCCCCTCCCAGCAGTGTTTTTCTTGGCTTGTGCTGAGGTGAGTGGAGCTGGTGATGAACAAAAGATTCAAATACCAGTGCCTCGAATAATGCTCGAATTTACTGCTGATTAGCCAAAGGCAAATATAACTTAGTTAACCTGTGTTTTGCTAGCATGCATGCCTCATGAGCTACAAGACTAGAGCTGTGTAAGGGATAATCGCTATACATTATCCTCCTGCTTATTACATGGCTACCTACCAAATAAATAAATAATTTGACACAAAATATTAAAAGGGAGTTTATTGACAAACCCGATTGTATTGCTTCCGCTAAAGAAAATAGTATGCTCCGTCTCTACGGTTAGAATCCTGTGAGTCCATAGCAACGCTCTGTTTTTCATGGCAACGGTCTGTTATACTCCGCGCAGCAGTCTGTTATCAAGAAATAACAGACCGCATTCTACATTGGAGATCAACCAAGCCATGTAATAAAATAAGTTAATAAAATAAGAACGTCCCCAGTTAGTTAATGACTTACATCAAGAGTCTTTCCCCCTGAAATTTAGAAATCTAAATTGGTGAATCTAGAAGAAATCGACAGATGCAAACAGATGGAGGATAGGCTACACTCTAAAAAATGTAGTAAATCTGAGTAACTGCATCTGTACATTAATAAATAAAAGTGAGTAGAAATAAGTTAACATTAAACATTGAAAATAACAATATTTATAAATTAACTTTTTATTTATGAACTTTTTTTTATTTCCTCTAAACCTTTATAAAATAGTATTCCATACAACGACAAATACATACATGACATTGGCTTTTATTTAATTTTATTTAATTTTTACTGAATTATTTTGGTAAGTTTAATTCAAACAATCAAGTAAGATTTTATTAAGTTAATTAAGTTAAATATTTACTAAGCCACAGAATATTTTTTGAGTGTAGTAGGTTTAAAACAAACTCCATCTAAATGTGGATTTTGAAGGTTTTATTTGATGATGGTGATGATACAGTCCTCCCTCAAATGTGAAACTAAGTCCTTGTCAGTCACCATCAGTTATTGTGAATGTGTACATGCATAGCAATAATAATATTAATGTATTTGATTAAAACATTAAGGCAATTCAGTATTCTGATGCTTAGTTGTGTGAAGCTAAAAAGTTATTTTGCTTGTGAAACAAAAATTATTTAAACAATTAATTTTAATCATGCTTGCAGTGCAGGGCCAGGCAGGCAGCATAATGCCAAAAAAAGAGAGGATACAGAAATAATTAAAATGATGTAGTGCCTTGTGTAAAAAAATAAACAAATTATTAGTAAAACACACCCCTCTGCTTGATGCAGTTTGGTTATTCTAAATATATACTTGAAACTAGTAGCATAGAAAATGTTTTCCAAACATGCACATTGTGGGATGGTTTCCTTTGCTGCTCTATAAACCTAGTGAATACTAAGGAGACCATGGTTTCTGTGTGAACTGATTATTTTGTAGACATCTTTTGAAAATTAGAGTTTGAGGAAGATAAAATTAATTAACTTTTTTAATTATTTTTTTTTTAAAGGAAGTCAGTGTTGCATTAATATATATACTTTTTTGTTTTTAAAAAAGAAAAAAAATACGTAATTATGAGAAGTGCCCTTTATTTCACTTGAGCCCCTGCCCCTCAAAATGTCTGTGCACGTCCCTGGCTATTCTAATGATGTCTCTATTTTGTTTCTATGTTTTGTCACGGGATGTAACTAGGATTTACACAAACTCCAGTCTGGATCCAGAACACCTGAGAAGAGATGATGCTGACCCTCAAAGTCCCCAGATGTTTCTAGATCTAACAATTATTGCTACATGTGTGACGTCATCATATAAATAACTATCAATTAATAATATTGATAGTTCATCGTCTAGCTGACTACGTCTTGTATTATTATTATTATTTTTTTTTTTCTAAAATCCTGTCAAACGTGCACAAACTACTAGCTACTACTAAATATTGTAGAAACATAATTTTCGGTAAATTTGCTTTTTAATGATTTGTATTGTAAAAAGCGCTATACAAATAAACTTGAATTGAATTAAGTATTTTATGGGGGAAGAATGAATAAAGGTTGAAATATTATATTAGAAGTTATGCTTTTTGTAAAGTTATCCAAAGGATTCATTAGCTAATCAAAAAGAACACTATATTAATAATTTATTTAATAAAAAGAATCGTTAGAGTAGTGATGAAAAAATAATTGTTAGATTAGTCGACAGAAAAAATAATCATTAGTTGCAGCTCCACAACAATTAAATTTCCACTAGTAACAATTTTAATTCTTGATATCAACAATTACATTTTCACTAGTTAAAATGCTAATTCTTGATATCAGGAATTACATTTCAACTAGAAAAAATTAGCCGAACATTCGAATATTCGTTCTGCTCTATTCGATAAATAAAAATGATATTCTTTCTGTGATTCTCCACGGCATATTTGAAGATGTATGCAAGCAAAAAAATAATTAATGAATGAATAAGGGGCCGTTCACATATCGCGCCTAAAGACGCGTGGAAAACGCTAGGTGCACCGCGTTCTCCTTCTTTCCAAAGAGCTCGGGCAGAAGCACTCCCGAGGCGTCTGCCGTTGCTAAGCAACAATGACACGCTCTCTCTGTGAAAATGCAGAAATTACAGCAAAGGATAAATGGATTTGCAGCACAAAAAAAAAACGCTTTCAGTAGCTCTGCTACTAAATTTATTTCAAAATGAAAGCTGATCAGCTGTTCCTTCATCTTGGCTGAGCTTTCAACGTTGTTACGGGAAAGGATGAAGCTGAATGTTTAGTTCTTGTCACATGACCCGTGGTGTGCTTGCAGCATTCTGAAAAGTTGAGATGTTTTTAACTCGATGCGGTGCGGACTCGCCTGGAAAAAAACGGGCGGGTCGCACAGCGTGTGCATCGTGAGCGCATCGCTTCCATTATGAGCGTGCATACCTCGTGCCTACATTGGAAATAACGAACTTGAGCACCCAAAAGACACGATATGTGAACAGCCCCTAAGAACTGCGGTCTTCTACAGTACTTCAGATATGCCGTGGAGAATCACAGAAAGTGACCAAATTCAATAACACTGTTGTGGCATCTCTCGAGCAACGAATAAACACCACTAACTTGGAGAATGCAGCGAAAACTCCTCTTCTCGCGTCTGCCCTAGACCCTCGGCACAAACATCTCAGGTTTCTCGATGAGAACATGAGATAAGTAAGAAAAAAACATTATAACATTAAAAAAACATATATTCAACTTTTTTGAACATTATCAGAACATTATTTTCCATGATTGCGTCACCAACGATGAAGAGTATGCAATGCCCACTCGTCGGAAAAAGGCTGAGCAGTTCTTCAGCGATGATTACAGAGAGTCCAGCCGAGACAAGTGGGAACAGTTCTTGCTGGAGCCATGTATTCCACCAGATGAGGATCCCATTCAGTGGTGAAACGAAAACACGAAGTGCTCCACAAAACTTATTCGCTTAGCACACCGTTATTTGTGACTCCCGCCAACGTCAGAGCGCGTTTTCTGTGCGGCCGGCCTTATTGTTAACAGGCTAAGGAGCCGACTTTCCCCCGATCATGTTTACATGCCCGTGTTTCTTAACAAGAACATATAAAACAATAGAAAAAAAAGCAAAAAAGATTTGCTGAAAGTTTTAAAGTTTCAAATTTAAGTGTAGGCTACGTTCTACAATAGCCTAATTGCTGCAGGCTGCTTTACATTTTAATTTGTTCACTTTTATTTTTATGTTTTTGCTTTTAATCTGTACTTTTGTTTGTTTGCACGCATTGTTAAAGGTTTTCATCTACAAAACACGATGTGTAATTTTCAAGCTTATTGTGTGTAAGCTTGTTCAAAATGACGGAAACAATAAATGTTGCTGAAAAATAACGTCTGTCTCATTAAACTTAATTTAAATAAACAAATATTCGAATATTCGTTTTTCGTAACCTCAAATATTCGAACGTGATATTTGCGGTAAACGCCCATCCCTATTAAAAATTATAATTCTTGATATCTGGAATTGTATCTTCACTAGTTAAATGTCACCATTGGCTGCCATTCAAATGTAATTGTTGATATCAAGAATTACTTTCTTACTAATTGAAATTACAATTTCACATACAGACGTCTATTCTTGATTTCAACAATTTAATTGTCATTAGTGACATGAATGTGCTTGTAACTAGTAAGAAAGCCATTTTAGATATCAGAAATTAACCACCCAGTTGTTGATATCAGAAATACATTTTCATATATCAGAATAACATTGTCACTAGGGTCCGTGTAAATCAGGGTATCTTCCGTCCATTCCAAATCCGTTTTCAATTAAAAATCAGAAAACGAAAGACTCAAGAGGATTCAAGTGAGAGAACATGAATTCAATAACGAGAAATGGAAAAATGGCTCGTTTATTCGTTATTCCATCTAGGTTAACAAACGGAAAATGAGTTTTTGATTTGATTTCTCATTTTGTCGTTTGGGGTTTAAAAAACGGTTTATGGCTTCAATATTTCATTCTCACTTGTGGGCGGAGCTGAAATGCTCCTTTCATCTGATTGGTCGAATCGCTCCGCCTTCAACTCGGTCTTACATTCTTTCAGAATAAGAGTCTTATAAGAGTAGTGTCTGAAACCACCGCTCACTGTTAATTAACATAATATTTGAGTCAGATGTTGCTGCCCACATAATTCGTGCTGCTGTGACTTGCAAGTCACCCCTTTAATTTATTTCTAGGTTATAGTATTGTATGAATATTGTCCCACTGTAAATACAGTGCAAATAGTTTTGTCTCCTTGGATAAAAGTGAAGTGGAAATGAAAATCAATAATAGACTGAACATTTCCATGATAATATGTCTGTAACATTTACCACTCTCATCTTTTAAGTCAAAAGGCACTAGGTAGGTGTGTGTGTGTGACATTAATAATTAATTGGGAAAATTAATATAGTTAAATTTCATGAAATAAATTAGTAATATTCGTTTTATTACATACTAAATTGAATGGTTTTTCTTTTAGTCTTCTTTGTTGGCCTTGAGAAAGCCGACATATATTTGAACATTATTATCATTTATTATGAGAGTAATTGACAACGACTAAAATTGTATTGTTTCACCAAATTCAGCTCAGATCTTCAGACTCGTTTGACTCGTCGCTGTAACTGGTCAGACTTTTTCCTTCTCAAAAAATCCTAGTGACTTTCATTATCTGAGCAATGAAGGTCTTACACTTAAGGTCCACTAGAGGGGGAGACAGGATTTATGTTTATGTAAGTTTAAATGACAAATAAATACATGAATTTCATGTGTAACACAGGTTCTTCAATGATAGATGGGGTGGTAGGGGGGTATACCTTAGCTCAATGATAGTTGTATAATATAAAACAACATTAACTACTGCAGCTGGTACCAAATAAAAATGATTAAGTTTTGGAAAACTGCAAGTCAAATGTACTTGCACAAATGACTTGCTGTTACATAATACCCCATATGCTTTGTTGGGGACGTTTTCGTCCACTAGGGGGTAAAGTTGAGTCTTATTTTGGCCACAACTTTCTCTGTGTTTCAGCTAATGGAATGATTGATGACAAATCTT
This sequence comes from Carassius auratus, assembly GCF_003368295.1. NCBI lineage: Eukaryota > Metazoa > Chordata > Actinopteri > Cypriniformes > Cyprinidae > Carassius > Carassius auratus. Next base: position 8,449,620 of record NC_039244.1, on the reverse strand, counting down.
ATTTTTACACTTATTTTGGGAAAATGCTTGAAATTTTTCAAAAACTCAACAGTATACTGTGGGTAAATTCACTACCCTTTTGTTATGTTTGGGATGAAAACACCCACTAAATTAAAATGCTGTAAAAATGTCTCAGATAAAGATTATTTAATGTTGTTTTGCATAAATCTATTAATCACCCTCAGTCTGATTAAAACTACCAAATGTTTAAAAAGAAAATCCAAGATTTTAACTCTTTAATTACCAAGTTCATAAATGATGTCACTGATTTGGGAAGAAAAAACACACACAAAATGACATATTTTCAATATAAAAAGTAATTGTGGACTGGATATTTTTTTTACCTTTTATGACAGTCTTGGGCATGTCAAAGATTAGTAACTGTAGATTGGCTTTGATGTATTGTTAGTTTTTGTGCAGCATTAGATTTTAATTTTTTCTCCCTCATTTATTGTTGGTGGCTGTTTTTGCCCCATTGACTTCCATTATAACGACATTTTTTGATGCAAAGCCATGACACCATATAATCATGCACTCTTGATTATTGGTGGTTTCCCCTGTTGGGAAGAGGTAACATTTGTTATTTTTACAGTTGATCACTAGGTGGGACCATTAACCCTTTAGATAGGCCTGTGCAAAAAAAGGCTTAGTTTCTGGCCTGTATATAGAGTTATATGGAGTTTAACAGCAAATTATAGTGTGTGTGTGTGTGTGTTTGAGAGAGAGAGAGAAAGAGAGAGAGAGAGAGAGAGAGGGTGAGAGAGACCTTTGTGCACTTTGTGCACCAAAAGGGAAAACCACAAACAATCAAGAATGCATGATTATGTGTCATGGCTTTGCAATCAAAAATGTAACTATAATGGAAGTCAGTGAAAAAAACATCCACCAACAATAAATTAGGGGATATTTGTTTTTTATCTAATGCTTACAGCAGTTTAATTGAGTGGATGTTTTAATCCCAAACATAACAAAAGGGTAGTGAATTTGAACAATGCACAAGGGATACATAATAATTTTTATTTGGCACCAGCCGCAGTTAATGTTGACAGCTAGCAGGAATGTGGTGGGGTGCGAGGTCTGTTTTTACCAATGGATGGAAACCTCAAGGCAGTGGCCTAAATGCTTATCTGAAGATTTTGTCTTTACAGATTACAGTTTACATTGTACTTACTGAAGTACAACTCTGCATGCAGACACCCAACTGTAAAAATTCATTTATAGATTTAAAACACAGTCCTGAACCGGGAGAACCATGTTCTGCAGAGTTCAGTTCCAACACACTTGCTTGGACATTGCTACTGATCCTGAAGACCTTGCTTAGCTTAGGTGTGTTTATTTGGGGTAGCTAAACTTTGCAGGACACTGGCCATCCAAGAGGAGGACTGAGAGTCCTGACATTAGCACTTTACATTCAGAGCATGTGATTTATCAACACCGAGTACATCTTAAAATGTACAGCTCATGAAAAATAAAAGATCTAGATGGACAAACATTAAATGCATAAACCAGTGTGAATAAAAAATAAACCTTAAAATAAATTTGGAGGTAGGTTGAAAAAACCAGAATGGGAAGTTTTAAGTACAGCTTGAAGTGTGAAGTTATGGCGGATATGGCATATTCATGTTAGTACACATGAAATTTATGTATTTATTTGCCATTTTACGTAAATAGAAATCCTGTCTCCCCCTCTAGTGGACATTTAGTGTAAGACCTTCATTGCTCAGATAATGAAAGTCACTAGGATTTTTTGAGAAGGAAATTTGGTGAAACATTAAAATTTTAGTCGTTGTCAATTACTCTCAAAATAAATGATAATAATGTTCAAATATATGTCAGCTTTCTCAAGGCCAACAAAGAAGACTAAAAGAAAAACCATTCAATTTAGTATGTAATAAAACTAATATCGCTAATTTATTTCATAAATTTAACTATATTAATTTTCCCAATTAATTATTAATGTCACACACACACCTACCTAGTGCCTTTTGACTTAAAAGATGAGAGTGGTAAATGTTACAGACATATTATCATGGAACTGTTCAGTCTATTATTGATTTTTATTTCCACTTCACTTTTATCCAAGGAGACAAAACTATTTGCACTGTATTTACAGTGGGACAATATTCATACAATACTATAACCTAGAAATAATTTAAAGGGGTGACTTGCAAGTCGCAACAACGCGAATTATGTGTCTACATCTGGTTTCAGATATTACTCTTGTAAGACTCTTATTCTGAAAGACTGAGGAGCCGAGTAGAAGGCGGATCGATCCGACCAATCAGATGAAAGAAGCGTTTCAGCTCCGCCCACAAGTGCGAATGAAATATTGAAGCCATAAGCCGTTTTTTAAACCCAAGACGACAAAATAAGAAATCAAGTTAAAAACTCATTTTCCGTTTGTTAACCTAGATGGAATAACGAATAAACGAGCCATTTATCCATTTCTCGTTATTTAATTCATGTTATCTCACTTGAATCCTCTTGAGTTTTTCGTTTTCTGTTTTTTAATTTGAAACGGATTTGGACTGGACAGAAGATACCCTGATTCGTGTATCATCCGATCATTCAATTATTCCATTTAATCTGGCAAACCAAAAACGAAATAACGAATCAATATTTTGTTTTTCTGTTTTTCTGTATGATCCAAATATGAAAAACTGACGTTTCTTTCATTGCTTTCAGCTCGAAACGGGAAATATAATAAACAAGGAAACCAAAACGAAATAATGTATCAAATTTACGTTGTCTCAATTTTTCTTTATTTGCTGTTGTAGGTCTTAACTATTTCCCACGGTGCCGTCCTGCTTGATTTGCGCATGTGCAGTGGATAGTTTCAAAGTAGGTGGCTGAGCGCCAAAAGCGGAGGGTTAAAAGTTAAAAGTTCATGCAAACAGATTTTAATAGACAAGTTTCAGTTAAATATTTATGTTTTATGCCTATAATAAAAACCCAGTGTTAAATCAGAGCGCAAACAATTATATCTGGAACATTATATACTGTAGACTATCCAATATGCGCTCACTTCCTTGTATTCATCGCGGGGATAAAGAACACTTTTTTTTAGCGATCACAGGCATAGTTACAGTATGTCCAATAACAATACAACACGCTATAATAAAAATCATAGATGGTTTAGATGTCCTTTGAAATCACGCTAGCCACTTGTTTTGGTATGTGAGGCATTATAAGTAGATCATTAATTATTAAATACACAACACACATCCATAAATACATACACATATACAATACAAAAAAAAAAAATGGAAATAATTGAAAAAGAATACAGAAAGCTAGTGTTGGATGAAAAACTAGCAGTTAGAATAAATAAATAAAAAATAGATATAATTAGAATAGACAGTGCTAGAGTTCGAAGGTCAAAGATGAAAGATGTGTTTTTAGATGTTTCTTGAAGATGCATGTACTGCATGTAATATATATTTAGCTTTGCAATATAACAGTTTTAAAGGTAACAATGTAATTAAAAAGGCAATGGTTGACATACTGTAATAATGTTTGTAATAGTATTCTACCTGACAATTACTGTATCAGTTAAATAGATTACACCCTTTAATTATACTGAATTTATAGAATAGAACATCTTTATTGCACAGATGTACTTTGAAATTTAAGATCTATTAGCAATACACACTTACAAACGGTTCTAGTGCACATGTAAAAAAATACTGCATGCACAGAACTATGAAGTTACATATTTACATTATTTTACAGTTACATTGCAATCTGTACAAATAAAACAAATTCATTTATTCCTTGTGTTATGTCTAAACCTAGGATCAGCTTATCTACTGCTGTGTGCCATTCTTCAGTTATCAAATTATTGATGTAGTATCAGGGTTGAAGTAACACTTAGTAGGCCTATTGTAAATCCATGACTTTATCAGATCTCGTCTGAATTGGCAACAATTATTATTATTTCCTTAGGTTGGAAAGGCAGCAAGTGAAAAATTATATTTAGCAGCTATGTAGGAAAATAACTAATTACTTTAAGATAAATTCAGATCTTTGTGCTTTAATGCTTTGTATTCTTCCAAATTCTGCCAGCAGGATTTTTTTTTCTTAATTCTCACATAAAATAAATGAATAGCCTAAAGAAGACTGTCGTTTTTTTGTGAAGAATCAGCATAAAATCAGGGTTTCATCCCCATGTTTTTTTATTTAATTTTGAAATCTGAAAAATGAAATTAATTTAGCAAGCAAGCAAGCAACTTTATTTATATAGCACATTTTTTAAACAACAGATGCTGCCCCAAAGTGCTTTACAAAATTAATAAAATTAAAATAATACAATAAAATAAACATATCTTATTCAAAAGCTAAAGAAAAAAATACGTTTTTAAATAGGACTTAAAAGTTGTTACCGATGGAGCTGACCTCACATGGAATAGGAGACTATTCCAGAGTTTGGGACCTACTACAGAAAAAGCTCGATCTCCTTTTGATTTTAGACTACAACGAGGGACCTTTAAAAGCCGTTGATCGGTAGACCTAAGGACTCTAGAAGGAGAGTAAGGAACAATAAGATCACAGGCTTCTGAACTGAGCGCTGATAACAACTTGGGTTGTCCTTGTCCTCTTTAGTACGGATTACATGGTGTCCCAGTTTTCCAAAAAGAACTTCAAATTTTGATTCGTCTGACCACAGAACAGTTTTCCACTTTGCCACAGTCCATTTTAAATGAGCCTTGGCCCAGAGAAAACGCCTGTGCTTCTGGGTCTTAGATATGGCTTCTTTTTTGACCTATAGAGTTTTAGCAGGTAACGGTGAATGGCACGGTGGATTGTGTTCACCGACAATGTTTTCTGGAAGTATTCCTGAGCCCATGTTGTGATTTCCATTACAGTATCATTCCTGTATTTGATGCAGTGCTGTCTAAGGGCCCGAAGATACGAGCATCCAGAATGGTTTTCTGGCCTTGACCCTTATACACAGAAATGATTCCAGATTCTCCGAATCTTTGGATGATATTATGCACTGTAGATGATGATAACTTCAAGTTTTTCTCTGGGAAACTCCTTTCTGATATTACTCCACTATTTTTCGCCGCAGCATTGGGGGAATTGGTGATCCTCTGCCCATCTGGACTTCTGAGAGACACTGAGAGGCTCTTTTTATACCCAATCATGTTTCCAATTGACCTAATAAGTTGCAAATTGTCCATTTAACTTTTCCGTCCTCTTATTGCTACCTGTCCCAATCTTTTTGGAATGTGTAGCTCTCATGAAACCAAAATGAGCCAATATTGGGCATGACATTCCAAAATGTCTCACTTTCAACATATATTATCTATATTCTACTGTGAATAAAATATAAGTTTATCAGATTTGTAAATTATTCCATTCCTTTTTTACTCACAATTTGTACAGCGTCCCAAGTTTTTGAGAATCGGGTGTGTATTTATCTCATCCTTAATGTTAAATTCTTAATGATAATGATAATGTTAAATTGGAATACATGTAATAATTAAATCAGTATTAATTAAGCCTTCAGAGATAGCTGCGTCTGAAGTTTATTTTAGATGTATTAGGCCTGTTTACAGTTTAATGCTTATTAGACATGCCTTTACATAGCAATTACAACTGTATAATGAAATGAGATTAATGTTTAATACAACATTTTTAACATAGAAATATGTAATGACAAAATGAAATGATAGGCCTACTTTATTATATTTATGAAATTAATATCGCCACTAGGTGTCGGTAAGTCACTGTGTTAATAAAGAAGCCTTTTATTCAATCTATTCGTCCAAGATTCAGATTCTTTCAGGAATAAATTCAAGTGTCTGTGTTTAATAATTTGTCACTGAACTGTCTATAATAATAGGTCTTTCAAAGACTGATTCATATCAGGATTCAGGAATGATACATAAGTCTACGCTTGCTGTTACTTTGGTTTGATGACGTCAAGAACATCTGAAAACTACTACTTACCTATGTCACACAATGTAACTGTAAAAATAATGTAAATATGTAACTTCACATAATTCTGTACATATTTGTTTAAATGTTTGCATTTAAATAAAGAAAACACTTGACCCTCTACTTGCTCTCTGTTCGATTTCTATCTAGGCTACTTAAGATAAAAAAAAAAAACTTTCTTTATATATTCTAAATATTTATATTCTAACTACTTGTTTTGTCTCTCTCTCTCTCTCTCTCTCTCTCTCTGTGTGTGTGTGTGTGTGTGTGTATAAAGTAGTCAACGTTTGAAGTGGTTTTGATTGCTTTTATTGATCTCATTATTAATAAAATAATCTGCTAATATAAATGTTTTAATTAATGATCACTTAAAATGCCAAACATACCAAAACAAGTGGTTAGCCTGATTTCAAAGGACATTTAAACCATCTCTGATTGATTTATTATATTATATTAACCAATATAATCTATTAGAGCGTGTTGTATTGTTATTGGACATACTGTAACTATGCCTGTGATCGTAAAAAAAAACGTGTTCTTTATCCCCGCGAGGAATACGCGGAAGTAAGCGCAATTCCTTTGAAACTATCCACTGGGCATGCGCAAAGCAAGCAGGACGGCACCGTGGGAAATAGTTAGACCTACTACAACAAATAAAGAACAATTGAGAAAACGTAAATTTGATCCATTATTTCGTTTTGGTTTCCTTGTTTATTATATTTCCCGTTTCGAGCTGAAAGCAATGAAACAATCAGGGTATCTTCCGTCCATTCCAAATCCGTTTTCAATTAAAAATCAGAAAACGAAAGACTCAAGAGGATTCAAGTGAGAGAACATGAATTCAATAACGAGAAATGGAAAAATGGCTCGTTTATTCGTTATTCCATCTAGGTTAACAAACGGAAAATGAGTTTTTGATTTGATTTCTCATTTTGTCGTTTGGGGTTTAAAAAACGGTTTATGGCTTCAATATTTCATTCTCACTTGTGGGCGGAGCTGAAATGCTCCTTTCATCTGATTGGTCGAATCGCTCCGCCTTCAACTCGGTCTTACATTCTTTCAGAATAAGAGTCTTATAAGAGTAGTGTCTGAAACCACCGCTCACTGTTAATTGACATAATATTTGAGTCAGATGTTGCTGCCCACATAATTCGTGCTGCTGTGACTTGCAAGTCACCCCTTTAATTTATTTCTAGGTTATAGTATTGTATGAATATTGTCCCACTGTAAATACAGTGCAAATAGTTTTGTCTCCTTGGATAAAAGTGAAGTAGAAATGAAAATCAATAATAGACTGAACATTTCCATGATAATATGTCTGTAACATTTACCACTCTCATCTTTTAAGTCAAAAGGCACTAGGTAGGTGTGTGTGTGTGACATTAATAATTAATTGGGAAAATTAATATAGTTAAATTTCATGAAATAAATTAGTAATATTCGTTTTATTACATACTAAATTGAATGGTTTTTCTTTTAGTCTTCTTTGTTGGCCTTGAGAAAGCCAACATATATTTGAACATTATTATCATTTATTATGAGAGTAATTGACAACGACTAAAATTTGAATGTTTCACCAAATTTCCTTCTCAAAAAATCCTAGTGACTTTCATTATCTGAGCAATGAAGGTCTTACAATTAATGTCCACTAGAGGGGGAGACAGGATTTCTATTTACGTAAAATGGCAAATAAATACATTAATTTCATGTGTACTACCAAGAATATGCCATATCTGTGTACAAGAATAAACTTCACACTTCAAGCTGTACTTAAAACTTCCCATTCTGGCTTTTTCAAATACCTCCAAATTTATTTTAAGATTTATTTTTTATTCACACTGGTTTATGCATTTAATGTTTGTCCATCTGGAACTTTTATTTTTCATGAGCTGTACATTTTAAGATGTACTCAGTGTTGATAAATCACATGCACTGAATGTAAATGCTCATGTCAGGACTCTCAGTCCTCCTCTTGGATGGCCAGTGTACTGCAAAGTTTAGCTACCCCAAATAAACACACCTAAGCTAAGCAAGGTCTTCAGGATCAGTAGCAATGTCCAAGCAAGTGTGTTGGAACTGAACTCTGCAGAACATGGTTCTCCCGGTTCAGGACTGGGTTTTAAATCTATAAATGAATTTGTACAGTTGGGTGTCTGCATGCAGAGGTGTACTTCAGTAAGTACAATGTAAACTGTAATCTATAAAGACAAAATCTTCAGATAAGCATTAAGGCCACTGCCTTTAGGTCTCCATCCAATGGTCAAAACAGACCTCGCACCCCACCACACTCCTGCTAGCTGTCGACATTAATTGCGGCTGGTGCCAAATAAAAATTATTATGTATCCCTTGTGCATTGTTCAAATACACTACCTTTCGTTATGTTCGGGATGAAAACATTCACTCTGCTATAAGCATTAGATAAAAAAAATTTCCCCTAATTTATTGTTGGTGGATGGTTTTTTTTCACTGACTTCCATTATAATTACATTTTTGATTTCAAAGCCATGAAACATAATTATGCATTCTTGACTGTTTGTGATTTTCCCTGTTGGGAAGAGGTAAATTTTTTTATTTTTTACAGTTGATCACTAGGTGGGACCATCAACCCTTTAGATAGGCCTGTGCAAAAAAAAGCTTAGTTTCTGACTTGTATATAGAGTTATGTGGAGTATAACAGCAAATTATATTGTGTGTATGTGTGTAGGAGAGAGAGAGAGAGAGAGAGAGAGAGAGACTTTTGCACACTTACCTTGATGTATTTGAGAAAATCTAAATGTACTCCTCAGCTCTCAGAACTACATGGAGTAAACAAAAGTGTATTTATGCACCTGCTGCCTTTTAATGGTGGTGATAAGTATAGACTAAACAAAAACAAAGTACATGGATTTAAACACTTGCATGCTATCCTTCTGGTCATTTGATGGTGAGAAGAGCAGCAAGAAATACGAGAAAGGGCTTGACTTGAACCAGAGTTTTAGAAATGATTATGCAGCTTGAACCCTCCAGCGAGTTGCTGCTTATTTAAAGTTGGTATTGAATTTTGGTCCATAATCAATTATGTTCAAAGTAGTTTTTTTTATAAGATTTAAAGGTTTTAAACTGGCTTCACCATCAAGAAAAGACAAGCATTTCACACATAGGCCCTCCGTTCTTTTCACCATCAAAAGTCAGCAGGTGCATAAACACACTTCTTTTTTTTTATTGTTTAGTCCATGTAGTTCTGAGAGCATGAGGTGCATATTTGGATTTTTTCAGATACATCAAGGTAATTAAACAAAGGTCTCTCTCACACTCTCTCTCTCTCTCTCTCTCTCTCTCTCTCTCTCTCTCTCTCTCTCTCTCAAACACACACACACACACACACACTATAATTTGTTGTTAAACTCCATATAACTCTATATACAGGCCAGAAACTAAGCGTTTTTTTGCACAGGCCTAAAGGGTTAATGGTCCCATCTAGTGATCAACTGTAAAAATAACAAATGTTACCTCTTCCCAACAGGGAAAACCACCAACAATCAAGAGTGCATGATTATATGGTGTCATGGCTTTGCTATCAAAAAATGTCATTATAATGGAAGTCAATGGGGCAAAAACAGCCACCAACAATAAATGAGGGAGAAAAAATTAAAATCTAATGCTGCACAAAACTAACAATACATCAAAGCCAATCTACAGTTACTAATCTTTGACATGCCCAAGACTGTCATAAAAGGTAAAAAAAAAAAAAATCCAGTCCACAATTACTTTTTATATTGAAAATATGTCATTTTGTGTGTGTTTTTTCTTCCCAAATCAGTGACATAATTTATGAACTTGGTAATTAAAGAGTTAAAATCTTGGATTTTTTTTTTAAACATTTGGTAGTTTGATCAGGAATGAGGGTGATTAATAGATTTATGCAAAAAAAAAAAAAAAAAAATAATAATAATAATCTTTATCTGAGACATTTTTAAAGTGGGTGTTTTCATCCCGAACATAACAAAAGGGTAGTGAATTTACCCACAGTATACTGTTGAGTTTTTGAAAAATTTCAAGCATTTTCCCAAAATAAGTGTCAAAATAAGATTTGTCACCAATCATTCCATTAGCTGAAACACAGAGAAAGTTGTGGCCAAAATAAGACTCAACTTTACCCCCTAGTGGACGAAAACGTCCCCAACAACGTATATGGGGTATTATGTAACAGCAAGTCATTTGTGCAAGTACATTTGACTTGCAGTTTTCCAAAACTTAATCATTTTTATTTGGTACCAGCTGCAGTAGTTAATGTTGTTTTATATTATACAGCTATCATTGAGCTAAGGTATACCCCCCTACCACACCATCTATCATTGAAGAACCTGTGTTACACAGATATGGCATATTCATGGTAGTACACATGAAATTAATGTATTTATCTGTCATTTAAACTTACATAAACAGAAATCCTGTCTCCCCCTCTAGTGGACCTTAAGTGTAAGACCTTCATCGCTCAGATAATGAAAGTCACTAGGATTTTTTGAGAAGGAAAAAGTCTGACCAGTTACAGCAACGAGTCAAACGAGTCTGAAGATCTGAGATGAATTTGGTGAAACAATAAAATTTTAGTCGTTGTCAATTACTTTCATAATAAATGATAATAATGTTCAAATATATGTCGGCTTTCTCAAGGCCAACAAAGAAGACTAAAAGAGAAACATCATTCAATTGTGTCTGTAATAAAACTAATAATTCTAATTTATTTAATAAATTTAACTATATTAATTTCCACAATTAATTATTTATGTCACACACACCTACCTAGTGCCATTAGACTTAAAAGATGAGAGTGGTAAATGTTACAGACATATTATCATGGAAATGTTCAATCTATTATTGATTTTTATTTCCACTTCACTTTTATCCCAGGAGACAGAACTATTTGCACTGTATTTACAGTGGGACAATATTCATACAATGCTATAACCTAGAAATAATTTAAAGGGGTGACTTGCAAGTCAAACAACGCAAATTATGTGTCTACATCTGGTTTCAGATATTGCTCTTGTAAGACTCTTATTCTGAAAGACTGAGGAGAACGAGTTGAAGATGGAGCGATCCGACCAATCAGATGAAAGGAGCGTTTCAGCTCCGCCCACAAGTGCGAATGAAATATTGAAGCCATAAACCGTTTTTTAAACCCCAAACGACAAAATGAGAAATCAAGTCAAAAACTAATTTTCCGTTTGTTAACTTAGATGGAATAATGAATAAACGAGCCATTTTCCATAACAAACTTAAAACAACAACAACAATATAGCCTAATAAAACAGGATAATAAGAATTATTATAATAGCTTAATAAGAAGAAGAAGAAGAAGAAGAAATGAACCAGATGGGCAAGATTACACAATTCTTATTAAATCATTGTCCATTCTCTGAACCAACTACAATTGAGAAACTGTTATTCATGTCTTCACTTTCAGAAGAGTGTATCAGTGCAGTGCCATAATTAACATAACATTGAAATGGCTGAGACAGACATGATAAAGAGGTTCAATAGACTTTATCATTCATCTTGTCCACCTATGCTTCAAGAACCGAACAACGTTATATATATAAAAAAAAAAAATAATCCTATTAGGATACAACTCATTCATGTAGCCAACGATATATATATATATATATATATATATATATATATATATATATATATATATATATATATATATATATATTAAAAAAAGTAAACCGTTTGTATGTATCATTATTATTATGCATTATTATATTTTTCCTTTTGGTTGTATTTTTGGTCCCACTTTATATTAGGTGGCCTTAACTACTATGTACTTATTGTGTTCATATTGTATTGTAAAACACTTTTGCTACTATTGAGGTGGGATAGGGGTAAGGTTAGGAAGAGGGTTGGAGATATGGGTAAGTTTAAGGGTGGGTTAAGGTGTAAAGTATGGGTCAACAGTGTAATTATAAATGTAATTACAGCAATTAAATACAGATGTAATTACATGTTGTTTGTTTTTAAATAAAAGTACAATGTAAAAACATGTATGTACACAATAAGTACATTGTACTAAATTATTAATTAAAATGTAAGTACATAGTAGTTAAGGCCACTTAATATAAAGTGGGTCCGTATTTTTTATTTGATGTATTAAAGGAAAGTGTAATAAAACCAAAAATAAACACCTGAAAAAATGATGAACTTATTTTTAAAACTAAATTAATGCCTTGTTCATTTTTGCTTTAATTATCTGAAGGACTTAGTGTTCAATAAAAAGAAACAGCATAAATGTATTATTTTACAATTAACTCAAACTTAAAAAAATGAATCCAGCCATAATATAATTTTCATGTTTCATTGATAAAACAAATAAAGGAGGAGCTTTTTCTGCACATGGATGTTCTTCTGCCATCTTTGGCCAATGCTGATGCTAAAACAAGGACTATCAGAAAATCTCATTAATATTCATGATCTTATTACCATAGCTATTCTTACATGTAAAAATGGCATTTCTACATATCTGTAAAAGTATTTTTATTAGCTAAAATGTTATTTTAGATATCAGTAATTCTATTTTCACTAGTTGCAAGGGCAATTTCAGATATCAACTGCCTTTGTTGATATCAAGAATTACTCTCTTACTAGTAAAAATATGAATTCTTGATATCAGTAAATGTATTTCAGCATGTTACATTTGTTATTTCTGGTATCAGAAAATGCATTTCTGATATCAATAAAATTTTGGATATTTAAAATCTAAATTTCTTACTAGTAACAATCACATTCATGATATCAGAAATGAACATTGTCACTAGTGACAATTAAATTGTTGTTATCAAGAATTGAATTGTTGATATCAAGAATTGAACTGTTGATATCAAAAATTGAACTGTTGATATCAAGAATAGACATCTGTAATAGTAACCATGTGATTACTGATATCAAAAATAAGAGGTTTTTACTAGTAAGGATATTTCTGATATTTGAAATCGGAATTTCAACTAGTAAGAAACCAATTCTTGATATCAACAGTTAAATTTGAATGGCAGCCCATTGTGACATTTAACCCTTTAGGCGCCAGAGGTTTTTTCCTAAAACGTTCAATTTTGACATCTTAATTTCAAAAGGCTATATCTTAAAATGTATAAAAGATAGAGACTTTCTGTCAATTATAAAAATATTAAGGATGACCCAATGTTTATGTAGGGATTTTATTTCCCCATCTAATTTGCATATTATGACGTCATATGAGGGTGGTCATCTTGAATTATAGAATTTTCATGAAAAGTCACATGTTTAAATGATAAAATGCAGCTCTTCTTTCCCCCAAAAAATGTCCCTCACCTTCTGTGTGCTATATTGCACGATACTGAATGCTCAGTTAAATAGTAAGCAGTAAACAAACTGTGTAAATCATTACTAATAAATGGTAGAAACAAAGCGAATGCATGTAGCGGTTGGGATTTTAAATTTACTACATGCAGCAGGCACTCTGATTCCATGTATGGGGCACTATATTATTCATATGACACACAAACACAAGTAGACAAGACCTGTTTAGTTCAAAAGCTATGCCCCGTGTCACATCGCCCCTGCTTCCGCTATGAGCAGCGCGGCCAGATCTGCCTCGCGCACGCGCCGAGTGTGCACAGCTCGGACTACTGTCAGTGTCATTGCAACGCCCCACCTTGCCTCCTAACTGTCCTATAAATACTTCGACCTCGTCTAACATACCCAGAGGCATTAGACACTACAATACTGTCGCCGCGATTGCGGAGAGGTGCGGTCAGAAGACAAATATACATGTCTAGCGCGGTAAAAATCTCCCGCCTCGTCCCCGCTACAATAACACGCTTGCTAATTTTGCGATGAACACTCCGACCCCGGCAAACATTGTTCACACCTCTGACATTTGGCAAAGGACCATTTATTTACATTGGGCAAAGGATTCACCATTTGTGCTTGGTGTAGGGCTATACTTTCACTTTCAGTATCACCGTCATCTTCTGAATGCAGATATTCCCCTTCAGAATCAGTGTCCGCGAATAGAAGTCCCAACACCTCATTGCGGCTTTATTGATGCCATTAGATAATAATAATAATGATAATAATAATAATCTAATGCAATACTCACTGACGTTGACAATATTGGTCAGATAAAATGGCTCACTCTCACACAAGCTCTGCTTTTTTTCGCACTGATTCAATGTGCTCTAGCTCGAAGATTTTGTATAGGAGCATGACGTTTTTTTCAGTCAGAGATGAAGTATTACATGTCTGCTATCTGGTGCAGGGGAGGTTGCATGAAATTTGACACCCTATTTGACAAAATCGTCCGTTTTATTCATCCTTGTCGAGTAAACTCGACCGTGGTGCCAAGAGGGTTAACTGGTGAAAATACAATTACAGATATCAAGAATTCTAATTTTTACCAGTTGAAATGTAATTCCTGATATCAAGAAATAGCATTTTAACTAGTGAAACTTTAATTGTTGAAATCAAGAATTAACATTGCTACTAGTGGAAATGTAATTGTTGATATCAAAAATAGCAATTGTTACTAGTAGAAATCTAATTCCTGATATCAAGAATAAACATTTTAACTAGTAAAAATTGAATTGTTTATATTAAGAATGCATATGCTGCGAATGAATAAAAGTCAATTCGGCTTGCCATAGACTGTCAGGATTAGTGATGGAGCTAAAGCATCTCTCTTTAATTCCACTAAAGTTATTTATTTACAAAGATTAAGTTTATCATCACTTGATTATAAGGATTTCATAACTTGTCATATAACTGTGAACTGAATATATATATTATTTATATATATTTATTTTATTTATTTATTTATTAGCAAATTGTAAAGAGGACAATGAAAGCCTTAAGGAAAGATTAATAAAGCTGTTCTCTGCATTTCCAAGACTAGGCTTTACTTTCACAGCCTAATTTCAAACCCAGTTCAAACCCAGAGCAGCCCTGAATGAATGGCCGGAATCACCCTTGTCATATTCAACATACCCCCCCAACCACTCTCTCTTCTCCAAGGAATAGACTTCCAGGAGCATGTTTTACCTCCATTAGGGTAATTTTTATAACAATATAATTTAATATAATTACCCTATTAAATGTTTCTGTCGTTTTTGTCAAATATTTGGAGGTGGATGCTGCACACAGCTGGTGGTTGAGGAGATTCCCCCTTCTATGTAAAGCACTTTCAGTGCCCAGAAAAGTGCTATATTAATTTAAGGAATTATTAATTATTATTTAAATCTAACCAGTATTTTCAGTCAATCACAATACTAAAGACTGCATTTAAAATGATTAACACAGGCTGTTTAATGCTGTACTGTATGTGTCTTTACACAAAAACTACATAATGTAAATAGCCTAGAAATGAAAAACACAAGAACTCATTAGTGAGTCCAGCTGCAATATCATGACAAAAATCATAGTTTATTATTGCACTTGATGTTGTAATAATGATTATTATTTTTTTATTAATAGAAAGATTTTTTGATGGGCATCATCTCATATTCTGGTCTGTGATAAACATAGCTATACTCACATTTTGTTGTATAACGTAAACTGCACACACTCACACCACATACATTCCTAGGTATTAACATATATGGACAAATAAACAATTTGTATTTTCTGCATGGGGGTATGCAATTTGCATTGTAGAACAAAATGTCAAGCAAGGTGTTTTTTATTTTTTATTTTTTTATTTATTTTTACATGATTTTACTCATTAATTGAATAAAATAGAAAATCTCGAGGAAAGCGGTGGAGAATTAGTCTTTTTTAGTCAGGTTTTGTCATCACAACTAAACCACTCTATTCCCAGAGAAAGCTATCACTGAAAACTTAAATAAAATGTGTATCTCGAGCTGAGTTTGATTCAGAGGATTTGGTATTATATATATATATATATATATATATATGTATATGTGTGTGTGTGTGTGTGTGTGTGTATGTGCACGTGTATACATTATACTTAAGGAGCTCATAAATTAAACAAAATATGGAATTCATGTCTACATTTTTTTGTGTTGTGTCATTAGTTGTGTCTTAATTTGTTTAAGAATCTATTAAGCAAATAGCATTATTAAATTAAATTTCACAATTGTTTATTTTACTCTTTATTTTATTTATATTACTAATTTATTCTTCATTTTCTGTATTATTCCACCCTTGATATTACATATTCTTCTTTCTTCTTTAATACATTATGGTATTATTCATATACATATAATTTGTGCTAAAATCTATAAATATATTATATCACTTATGTTATTGTACTGTTGTACTCGATTTTTATATTATTCACTTTACTACAAGTTTTCCTACATATGCTTTTTAATATAACATATCACTTTTACTATATTTTTACTGTCCACTGTATCAGTGCATAATATTTAAATTTTCACTGGATCCATAAAAGCTTATCAGTTGCTTTGTTATTGTTTGTTGTGGAGAGAGAGAGAAAAAAAGTTGGGGTTGAACACAGAGAAAGCAATAAAGCAACTTCATTGACTTTAATGTACATTCAAATTACATTACATGCATATGTCACAGTTATACTACAAACCTAAATAAATAACTGGAGGCAAATTTATTTTTAACTACGTAGATCACAAACCTCTGAAATCGGTTGATAAATGTGAACGTTATCATGTTTTTATCCTGAAAAACCGCAGCTCCTCCGTTTACTTCCATTTATTTATAAGGCAGTCTTGCCCCCACAAACATGGCGGACGCGTTGACGTATTGCAGCAACGGCTCAAAGCGGCAATGAGGCGTCTAGGTATTTATGTCTATACTATGAACTCATAGACATGAACTAACCGGTCGAGCCGGTTAAAAAAATCGAACTGAATCGAACTGTATAGTTCCGGGTTGATGACGCAGGACGCACAGCCGAGGTAGCACGTCCAAATCAAAAGCCTTGTCCAAATGCTTTTTCTCTTCTTCTTTTTTAATGCTTTATTTAATGACGATTCATATACAAATTAACAATAAAAGCAAAAATGTTAAAAAGTTCAAACAGACAATAATAGTAAAAAAATACAGAGGGGTATTAAAAACAAACCCATATCTCCTACTACAAAATTAGTTTACAAAGTATATATTAGTATACATTGCTTTAGAGTTCCTTGAATTATTATATACTAATTATAGTTCCTTACACATTCCATCACTTTAAGTTGCTGAAGTAACTAGGTGTACTCTTTGACCATGGACATTTATGAATGTGATAATTATGGAGTCAAAATAGGGCCATATATATCTGCAAAATAAAACAATGTTTTGCAAACAAAAAAAATATGTTTTGCAAACAAAAAAAATATGTTTTGCAAAAATAAAATATGTTTTGCAAATAAAAATAGAGTATTGAGAAAAAAATTGCTTTTTTGCAAGTAAAAAAAAAATAATAATAATTGCAAAAGAAAAGTTTACCACTGAGAGAAAAAATAAAGTTTAGCAAAGTAAAACTTCAGCAGCATTGACTTTGCAAAACATTTCCCTTTGCGCTGCTCCTTTAAATCTGCGTTTCAGTCATCCATGCCTCTGCGGTGCAAGCTTTCCTTTACGCTTCATTTTTTCTTTGCGCCTCGCTTTGTGTCCCTGATTTGACATGGGGGAGGGGTCAAGAGGTTGAGGTGTGTACAAGGGATGAAGGCGCGTCCTTCTCGTTACGTCATCAGCGCGAGCCCCAGACCGAGTGGATTGATCGAAATGAAGAGACTTAGGTCTCTGCAGAGCAAAAGTGGGCGTTTATCACCATATGGGTGTTTTGAAACTGCTGGGTGTTTTTGAATCATGCAATCTAAATGATCCCCCTTACCCAACCCCACCCCTAAACCTAACGTCACTATTACATCAACTAATCAGGTATCATGGTGTAAAAACACCTTGATCTCGTAACTCCCATTACTTTCCTGCAGAGACCTATACTTGGAAATGAAGGAGCAGAGACATGCGGGTGATGGATCACAGGTATGTGTTATTGATCGCTTTCTTGTTATTATTATTAAACTCCTATATTATTAATAACAGATACTTCAGACCGGCCAGAGGGTGTTCCTACCTCGTCTCCAAGCCAGCCTTGACTCCTTTACTAGTGGGTGGAATAACCATCCTCTCCGCACATAGAGTAATCGAAGCCCAGACCAGTTGTGGGAAATTGGACTCCTGCAAAACCGTCACTCCTCCAGTCCTATCTGAGGTATTTTAAGAATGTGTGTCTTTTAATGTAATGTTTTCATGCAAGATATTGCCCCAATGTCCATAAACTATTACCAACTTTTAACAGATTGCACAAGACGGCGACTCTGACTGGGACACAGACAGTATCTCTGACCAGCCGTGGACAGGAATTGTAGTTCCTCCAGTCAAATGCCCCTTAACTTAAGAACTTATAGGCCCAAATTCAAACTTCTTTAACCCAAACTCAAACTCTCAAAACTATGGAAGAGACCAGTATTTATAAGTTTTAAATTTTGTGCTGCTTCATTCTTAATTTACACTAAATCAGTCATTGAAATGACTAGTGACCAAATGATCCATTTACAAGCAAATTAACATCCAAGTCAATAAAAAACAAATTTAAGGTGACATTGCATGCTTGTTTTATTTTCTGTATTGCTATATTTAAAGCAGAAAATGGCTAGTATAACAACTTGTGTTCTCTTAACACATTCATTAAGATATACAATTTTACATTATGTAACACGTTGTGTTCTCTACACATACACAGTAAATTTCAAAACCATAAGAACATTTACCAATGTATAAAAGGTTTTTTTTTTTCCTGAACGTACAATTACATACATTTAGTATAATTTTAAATTGTTTAAACCGTTGTCAAATTGAATGGCTTGGTTGGGGTTGGTATTGTCTGAATTAAATCAATTATATTTTAACATTAATTTGTGTAATCTGCAGTTTTTTTTTTTACAATATTTATACTAAATCAACTCTGTCAGTTCATACATAACACAGCTTTCAATTTCTTGGAGAAAGTCTTGCAGAAAGTTGATTATAGCGGTTTCATAAGTCTCTCGTACTGATCCCTTCTCCGACATTTTTGGAAGAATGTTCTGCATGATGAAGTCTGCATCAGCCTGTGGGGGAAAAAAAAACAACCATCCATTTTCAGGTACATATGCACATGCATTTGGCTTTTATCCAAAGCTACTTTATTACCATTTTCTACTATTATTTTTTTTTGTAAGGAACAAGTGTTTGACAATTATTTTTAAACTTGGCAAATAATAATTTTCCTATATATAACATTACTAAAATGCAATACAAGATATAGGCATATATTTTTTTTCTATTTACTGATACCTTATCATCATCATACACCACATCAGGGACAAAGAACTGGTGGCAAAGTCCTGAATGTTTTTCCAGGATGTCCACAAAATTGTGGACTTCAAGACCTTTTCAGATTTGCTTCAACAAAGGGACCAAACGTAGAGTTGCATGAAGCACAATTGATCTGGAAAAAGAACCAGAAAATTATTGCATAATATAGACAGTGTTGTGGCTAATCAGTATATCTGGTAGGCAGCAAAATTAAAACCATTTGCAAGGTTTCAAATGTAAAGAAGTTAGAAGACTTTTTCTGACCTTATTATGGCCTCTTTGTTCTCAGGTTTAACGGCCCCAGTAAAACCACAATTAATTATTTGATCATTCCATGCAGAGAGATCAGTTTCTTCTTCCTCCACCTGAAAAAACATAAAAATGTAAACTGTGCGTAGAAATAAAGGTTTTATGAATTTGAGGCAGGAGGCTGCTGTCGTTGTTGTGGCTGCTGCTGCTGACCCTGAGCTGACTGAATCTGACCAAGGCTTTGGGTCAGAAGACCCATTCAATTCTGTGCAGCTGTACAGACATCAGAATATTCTCTCTGTTAAATAGGTCATCACAACATCATATAGGATTATCTGGATCAGGTGTTTTAAACTCAGTTCCTGGAGGGCCACAGCTCTGCACAGTTTAGCTCAAACCCCAATCAAACACATCTGATTCAGCTAATCAAGATCTTCAGGGTTACTAGAAACCTCCAAACAGGTGTGGGTTGGAGCTGGTTTGAGCTAAACTGTGCAGAGCTGTGGCCCTCCAGGAATTGAGTTTCACACAACTGATCTAGAATAAGTGCATTAACAATGTATCATATAAACATCACAGCTTTTAAACATAGTCTATAGGGATGTGACCTACTGTATATAAATAAACTTGTTAGGAATCAGAAAGAGGTTTATTTCAAATTATGTTTACACATACAAGGCATTTGTTTTGTATTATTTGTTTTACAGTATATTTTGAGAGACACCTTTAGCATCGTTTATAGTCCATAATACAACTAGGGCGTGGAGAATAATTATTATTTATTAATTATAAAACAACGTGAAAGGTGTGCATATTAAGAGAAATGTACAGCCGCCGATGCGACCCGCATTAATTGATCTCTAACTTACTTAACTTGAGCAAACACGTTGATACACATAGTTACATATAGTTATCGGTCTATCTAGCGAACTTGAAGAAAGCGTTCAATAACACATACCTGTGATCCATCACCCGCATGTCTCTGCTCCTTCATTTCGATCGATCCACTCGGTCTGGGGCTCGCGCTGATGACGTAACGAGAAGGACGCGCCTTCGTCCCTTGTACACACCTCAACCTCTTGACCCCTCCCCCACGTCAATTCAGGGACACAAAGGGAGGCGCAAAGAAAAAATGAAGCGCAAAGGAAAGCTTGCACCGCAGAGGCACGGATGACTGAAACGCGGATTTAAAGGAGCAGCGCAAAGAGAAATGTGTTGCAAATCAATGCTGCTGAAGTTTTACTTTGCTAAACTTTATTTTTTCTCAGTGGTAAACTTTTCTTTTGCAATTGTTTTTTTTTACTTGCAAAAAAGCAATTTTTTTCTCAATACTTTATTTTTATTTGCAAAACATATATATTTTTTTGCAAAACATATTTTTTTGTTTGCAAAACATTGTTTTATTTTGCAGATATATATGGCCCTATTTTGACTCGATATAATACCATAATTAATTATTTGATTTAATACAATTCTGAATCCATTTAATTTTAAAGATAGCATTAGATACTTCAAAGTCGATAGCATTTGAAACCACCTTGATGAAATAAATTACCTAGATTGTCTCTATAATGTAGTCTATTCTTCCAAATGAAGTTATACATTTTCTTGTTTACTTGACTAATAATTGACTTTGGAGTATTTAAAACCATTGCTGTATAAGATAATATTTACAGTCCTTCAGCTTTTGATAATAATATTCTACCATTCAAAGAAAAATCTTTAAATAAACAAGAATTAAATTTATTTTGTATTTTATCAAAGGAAGATAATTTAGATCAAATCTTTCCTTCTGATTTTTTAAAATTTTGATTCCCAAATAAAAAACATGGGTTTTAACTGGTATACCACACAATTCCACCACACCATCAGAAATATATTTCAGTGGAAACATTTTGTATTTATTAATATTTACAGTTAAGCCTGAGACTGATGAAAAAGTGTGTGTAGATCTTAAAAACCTCAAAGCACATAGCTCTTTTTGCTTGGCAAACATACAAAATACCAAATAAACTACAGAAAAAAACACTTCTTAATTCAAAGTCCAAATAGCAGCATAACAAAAATTACATAGATAAACAAAATAAACACAACAGGAAAAATAAGAAAGAAATTAACTAAATAAATCAATACAAAAAAAAGTGAGTGTGTGAAAAGTGAAGTGACATTCAGCCAAGTATGGTGACCCATACTCAGAGTTTGTGCTCTGCATTTAACCCATCCGAAATGCACACACACAGAGCAGTGAACACACACACACACACACACACACACACACACACACACACACACACACACACACACACACACACACACACACACACACACACACACACACACACACTGTGAGCGCACACCCGGAGCAGTGGGCAGCCATTTATGCTGCGGCGCCCGGGGAGCAGTTGGGGGTTCGATGCCTTGCTCAAGGGCACCTAAGTTGTGGTATTGAAGGTGGAGAGAGACCTGTTCATGCACTACCCCCACCCACAATTCCATCCGGCCCGAGACTAGAACTCACAACCCTTCGATTGGGAGTCCAACCCTCTAACCATTAGGCCACGACTTCCCCACAAAATGAAAAATGAAAAATGAAAAATGAATACTACTACAAAGGACTTAATCTAGTACAGGGTAGCCTACTATGTAATCTCATGTGGCGTCTGCGCCGTCTCAAGTCAGACAAAATTTCTAATCGGCATGCACTGCTTCAAGTCAGATTGCGATCGGTTTGTGCTGTGCTGTGCTGTGCTGCATGAAGTCGAACCCACCTTTTGCCTGACTTGAGACAGCGCCAAATTGACCACATGACAATGATCATGTGTGTTTCGGAGTTTATTCAATATATTGTGTTCCAATAATGGACACAGATATGTGTTTTTAGAACGGTAAAAGCCGTTTTTTTTTTTTTTTTTTTTACTGTAGTTGCACTGTTGTATTGAGTTGTATTTATCATACAACACTGATAAAAGCATATATACCTCACTGTATTAGTATTTAAATAGTATATAAATAGTATAACTTTATTACTGAAAATATTGCAATGTATTTAAAAAGTGATTCTGTTTCTCATGAAAATATTTCTGAAATGTCTGTGTATTTGATAAATGCTGCATTTTATTTACTTCATCTGTGAAAAAGTATGCAAACAATGCATTAGTGTCACTAACAGGGCAGAAGGTGTCTGGCTTTACATGTCTGTTTTCAACTCCGCCCCTGACGCAAGTGGCTACTCTCGTAGATCGCCATCTGTAGCCGTGCTTCAAGTGGAACGCACCCAATGACAAGAAATCTGTGTTTTTAGAACGATAAAAGCAATTTTTTATTGTAGTCGCAATGTTGTATTGAGTCATGTTTATCATACATCACTGATAAAAGCATATACAGGTGCTGGTCATATAATTAGAATATCATCAAAAAGTTTATTTATTTCACTAATTCTATTCAAAAAGTGAAACTTGTATACTGAATTAATTCATTACAAAGAGACTGATTTATTTCAAATGTTTATTTATTTTAATTTTGATGATTATAACTGACAACTAAGGAAAACCCCAAATTCAATATATCAGAAAATTAGAATATTGTGAAAAGGTTCAACATTGAAGACACCTGGTGCCACACTAATCAGCTTATTAACTCAAAACACCTGCAAAGGCTTTTAAATATGGTTTCTCAGTCTTGTTCTGTAGGCTATACAATCATGGGGAAGACTGCTAACATTACAGTTGTCCAAAAGATGACCACTGACACCTTGCACAAGGAGGGCAAGACACAAAAGGTAATTGCAAAATAGGCTGGCTGTTCACAGAGCTTTGTGTCCAACCACATTAATAGAGAGGTGAAAAGAAGGAAATATGTGGTAGAAAAAAGTGTACAAGCAATAGGTATAACCGCACCTTGGAGATGATTGTGAAACAAAAACCATTCATAAAAGTGGAGGAGATTCACAAAGAGTGGACTGCAGCTGGAGTCAGTGCTTCAAGAACCACTACGCACAGACATATGCAAGACATGGGTTTTAGCTGTCGCATTTCTTGTGTCAAGCCACTCTTGAACAACAGACAGCGTCAGAAGCATCTAAAGACAAAAAGGACTGGACTGGTGCTTAGTGGTCCAAAGTTATGTTCTCTGATGAAAGTAAATTTTGTATTTCCTTTGGAAATCAGGGTCTCAGAGTCTGGAGGAAGAGAGGAGAGGTACACAATCCACATTGCTTGAGATCCAGTGTAAAGTTTCCACAGTCATGGTTTTCAGTCATGGTTTGGGTCATCTGCTGGTGTTGGTCCACTGTGTTTTCTGAGGTCTAAGGTCACGCAGCCGTATACCAGGAAGTTTTAGAGCACTTCATCCTTCCTGCTGCTGACCAACTTTATGGAGATGCAGATTTAATTTTCCAACAGGACTCGGCACCTGCACACAGTGCCAAATCTACCAGTACCTGGTTTAAGGACCATGGTATCCCTGTTCTTAATTGACCAGCAAACTTGCCTGACCTTAACCCCATAGAAAATCTATGGGGGTATCGTGAAGAGGAAGGTGCGATATGCCAGACCCAACAATGCAGAAGAGCTGAAGGCCACTATTAGAGCAACCTGGGTTTTCATAACACCTGAGCTGTGCCACAGACTGATCGACTCCATGTCACGCCGCATTGCTGCAGAAATTCAGGCAAAAGGAGCCCCAACTAAGTATTGAGTGCCGTACATGCTTGTACTTTTCACGTTCATACTTTTCAGTCGGGTTTTTAAATCCTTTCTTTGTATTGGTCTTAAGTAATATTCAGATTTTCTGAGAAAACGGCTTGACAGTTCCCTTTTCAACTCTGCCCCCGACTGCAAGCGGCTGCTCTCGTTTATCGCCGTCTGTAGCCGTGCTGCAAGTCGAACGCATCCCTGGAGAAACTGCGGCGGCTGATAAGAGGGCTGCTCTCGAAACACTCTCGCGGTACTTTAATGCCACATATGACATCTCAAGTCGGACAAAATTTCTTACCGGCCTGCACTGTTTCAAATGGAGCCTGGCATATCACCTGTAGGAGAAAAAAAACTATCCGTGGCGACGGTTTTGCAGTCCGTCCCCTCAGTTTATAAACCATGCTCACAAATTCTTAAACTGTTCCCTCGGTTTAACAAATCATGCTCACGGATTAATAAACTGTACCCACGAATTTCCAACCCGTGCGCACAGATTTTGTAAACCGTACTTTTATCCGTGCCCACGCTTTCGCAGTCCGTTCCCATGAATTTGTAAACTGTACTCACAGATTCATGCAGCAAGCGCTTACGTGTTAACATAAAGTTTTAATTGAATATTATTAAGTGGAATAGGTCTACAGCAAAGTGTCTTAAGTGATTCTCTATCAAGTGTAGTAAGAGGTGGAATACAACGATTTAATAAGAAAGATCAAAATTTTGTTTAATTTGTGATAATCTAAGAACTTGAATATCATTGTAAAATAAACCTGGCATTGTGACTGACACTGTGTCAGAGTGTCTGGTCTGTGTTTCCCTGGGTGTCCATTGGTGGTCTTACTTCCCCATAGTCACCCCACTGCAGGCACAACATTTGCCACAAGCCTTTGTCCCATTCATCACTGTTAATTGCACACCTGGTATTGCACTCAGCTGTCTCCAGTTTCATCGTTTTCACCTGTCCATACAAACCAGCCTGTCTCATTCTGTTTCATGGAGTCCTTTCTAGGTGCCAATCCACCATCTGGTCTGGATACGTACTGGATCCGGGTGACTGCTGTGACCCTCTGATCTGGATACAGACTGGATCTGGTGGTCTACGGTGACCTCGGAATAAGAGAGAAACAGACAAATATTGGCATAGATGCCATTCTTCTAATGATGTACCTAATTAATGCAGCCTAAAAATCCTTTAACGGATTTGGATATTAAAAGCATATTAGTATGTTATGTGTTAGCCAGGTTAAAGAGATGGGTCTTTAATCTAGATTTAAACTGCAAGAGTGTGTCTGCCTCCCGAACAATGTTAGGTAGGTTATTCCAGAGTTTAGGCTTCAAATAGGAAAAGGATCTGCCGCCTGCAGTTGATTTTGATTTTCTAGGTATTTCTCTGCTGAACTACTAGAGCCTCTCAACGTCTCTGCTGAACTACCAGAGCTGAACTACCAGAGCCTCTTCACGTCTCTGCTAAACTACGAGAGCCTCTTCACATCTCTGCGGAACTTCCAGAGCCTCGTCACGTCTCAGCCGAACTTCTTGAGCGCTCGACCTATCCTGTCATGGCCATGGAGGCCATCCAGGAACTCACTGCCTGCCCTGTCATGGCCACGGAGGCCCCCCTTAACCTGTTCATGTTCTCTATTTCAGGCTTACCTAACCAGACTTGCTCTCCTGTGCCATGGTCTTCTGCGCCACCCTGTTGGGCTTCAGTCTCGACTGCACGGCTGTGGTGGTCCTCTGCGCCGCCCTGGTGGGCTTCTGTCTTGACAGCATGGCAGTGGTGGTTTCTGCGCCACCCTGGTGGGCTTCTGTCTTGACTGCACGGCTGTGGTGGTCCTCTGCACTGCCCTGATGGGCTTCTGTCTCGACCCCAGAGTTAGATGCATGCCTCACTGTTATTATTTAATAATTAGGACTGTTATAACATTACATTGTTAGAAAAGGAATGACAACATAACCGGCACATTATTCGTTTTGTATTGCTTTTTACCTTTTTTTATTTATTATTTTTAGCTTTTATTTTAGGCTATAATACACAAGTGGCGCTGTCTTATGCTATTGGTGATTAATGTAAAATAAACGCTAAAATGCTGATAATGGTCTCATAGGATACTATGAAAAATAATGTTTAATAAACAGAAATGAATCTGCCGGTGGGGACGGAGCCACAAATCCTTGAGTTTACACATCCGTGGGAACGGATTGCGAAAGCAAGATTCAAAAACCGATGGTATTGTTTACAAAATCTGAGCGCACAGATTGGAAATCCGTGGGTAAGGTTTATTAATCCGTGGGCACATTTGTTAAACCGAGGGAACAGTTTAAGAATTTGTGAGCACAGTTTAGAAACTGAGGGGATGGATTGCAAAACCGTCGCCACTGATTGTTTTTTGTTTCTCCTACAGGTGACGTGTCGGCCTCCATATTATTACAAAGACAATAGAGGTAATTACAAATTAATTAAACTTATGTGAGTTAAATAACACTGTAAATTCCAGCTGACTTAATATAAATTTTAGCTATAATACATTTTCAATTAATTGCAGTTAACATGCAAACATTTTTTTTTTTTTATTATTGAAATTTTTATTGCAAATAAAGTCATTAAGACTGATATATAGAAGGGAACTGGGCTAGTTGTCACACAATTCTTCACAGGATAACTTCAGGTTTGAAAGTAAGTTTTTGTTAAGACTTGACTACAAAAAACTAGTGAACATTTCTGCCATTGTTGTTTTTTTTTACAGGAAAAGGAAAATTCAGAACACAGCTCACTAAAATCTAACCTAATTTTCTAATTTTGTCTTACTAAGGGGGAAGTTGTCACGATAGAACCTGCCATTCTGACAATTGTAAACAAATGGAAAATTCCAACTTTAAAAAATACAAACAAAATTAGTAATTAACAGATTATATGAAACCTTTATTTAAATCTTAAATCTCCAGCCTTACTTTTATGAAAAAAAGCCTACACAGTGCAAACTTTTGGTTAGTTGCCAATATATAGCGTTATTACTTGACTGTCACTAGTGTGTCAATCTCTGTCTGTTGACGGAGCAGCAGGTAAATGCAGAGCAGAGTCTCTGCTTCGAACCATCAGCACGGGACATGCACTGAAAACCAGAGTCCACCAGTTCACAGTTAACGCCATGGGCTGCAAACAAGCATTTAACATTTACTTACATAACGAAAATATAAATCAATCTCTGGCAGACTCTTGCAAATTGAAAATGTATGGTAAACTATATCATAGTCATATATTACAAAAATCGACTAGCCTATAATACGCATGCTCACAAATTATTATTTAATACAGTATAAGCTCATTTGCTTATGAAATAACCCATAGACCAAACAACCCAACCAGTGTATACAATTATTAGTTAATCATTTTATTGTGCTACTTTAAATTCTGTAGAAAGTTTTTCTCCATTAGTTTACCTGTTTACAGTAGTTCCCTTTCAAGGGAACTTCGAACTGCGTCCTCTAGGGGGCGCTATAGGGAACACCTCATCGTGACCCGTGTCTGAAGCATACATTGAAAAAAACACCAACTTGTTGGCTGGATACAGCCTCTGACATCACTTCCGGCATGACTATAAACAGGCACTGGGAGAATACGTCATTCTCTTCTTCACTGACTGTTCTGTTTGAAACATGCATCTGAAAGAACCGGTAAGAGCGATCTTTCTCTGTATATCATGGCGACTACTAGTAAGCGTTTAGACAATGTGTGCATCTTTGTCGGCGTTATTTGACAACCGATGACACACGCAATCTTTGCATCATTTGTTTGGGTGAAGAGCACGCACGCAATTTCTTTCAGGAGGCAATCTGCATGCATTGTGAGCGTTTTTATAATAAAAAAAGCTCAGCTCTCATTTGTCTCTCTTCTGAGAAAAAAAAAAGGAAAAAAGGCAGCCATCTGCTTCCCGTGGTTCAGGACCTGCCGCTGCTGAGGCATGGTGGAGAATGAGCTTGTGAGAATACAGGTGGATCTGTCTGAATGGTTTAAAGAGGGACTTTCCCTTTGGCGCTCGTAATGGTGGCGGACGAGAGAGAGCCTCGGGAGGATGATGTTATATTTTTGACACTATCTGATACTGAGGTTAGTGCTCTGCTGGGTTTTTGTCCAGGAAAAGCAGGAGATATTTGAGGATGGTGAAGAAGCTGAGGCTGAGCCTTCTCAATTCTCCTGCCCTGTGTATGTAGAGCTTTTGGAGGTTATGGATTGCACCACGGCAAAGTTGGGGGAGACATTCAGAAATTAATCTCGTCTAAATGCCAAGGCATATGGAGCAGCAGGTCAGGCTGTTGCTTTATTACACACGATGGTGGTGCTTCAAGCATATCAGACTGATCTGCAAAGAGACCTGGATAGAGGCGCGGCCCTTTTTCCTGATCAGGTAGCCAAGCTGTGCCACACCACGGATCTCTCTCCGTGCTACCAAGCAGGCCGACTCCACCATGGGCAGGACTAGGGCGGCCATGGTGGTAGTGGAGAGACGTCTGTGGATGAACCTTGCAGACATCAGGAAGAAAGAAAAGGTTTTCTTCTCGATGCTCAGGTTTCACCTTCTGAACTTTTCGGTATTTCCTTTGAGACGGTGATTGAGAAGTTCAGGGAGACAAAGGCACGCTCCGCTGCTTTCAGATCCTTCGTTCCATGAAGGTCCAGGTCTGAGCCTGAACAACATAGGGGTCCTGGCCTGTATCGATCTGTGGATCAAAGACGGGAACAGAAGGCTGGTGTCGCAACTCACGCTCATCCCCCACCTGCAGGCGGGCGAAAGAGGAATTGTGGGTCACAAAGAGGTAAACAGAACCTAAGTGATGTTATCCAGGCTATCCAAATTAGAGTGATACCGAGGTATCTACTCGTTCCCTTTAGTGATTTTTAACTCCTGCTTTTATCCTCCCCTTCCTAAATTCCCCTGTAACCACCAGCTCTCCACCTGATCGAGGTTAGGTGTAAACTTCTTGCATAACAGTCTCCTATGCTGGCCTTATAATGTTTTTGGCTGGTTCTATGTTCATAGCAACAACCCTAATGATGGTCCGGACTAAAAGGAGGCGTCCCTTGAGCAGGGCTCCAGCGCAGGAGGGTGGGTGAGTATGTAATTCTCTGTAACAGAAATGAACCAGACAAATTAAAGAGTCTTTCAAAGCTGTGCGTTGAAACACGAGCTGAATTCCTCAGGAAGTCATAAATCAGTTCTAGTGCCACAAGAACCAAGCAAGATGACCAACCAACTCGTCCACACAACAGCTTTCAACATGAACACCACTAGACCAATTATTTACAATTTCAATTCGAAGAAGAGATTGTCAAATTTGTTGTTCGTAATTGAAATGCATCGCTGGACATCACATGAAAACCCATGAGAGTACTGCACAAGTCCCATTGACCCCCCCCCCCCCCCTCACCTAGCAGAACCAGACTGAAATTCCTAAGGGGGAAGGGCTTTACACCTCTGTCTTCACAGAACATCCCTTTGTACATATATATGGACCAGAATGAACTCAAAAAGACTTATAAATGAATCATTCCATTGCTTAACTCCATATTCATTTATGTGTAACCCACACATTTGACTATCATGTATAATCACTTATTGTGTATGTTCTTTTTAATAACTATGGGATAGCTGAAGGATACATAGTCATGTTTGGTATGTTTGTGATTGAATTTTCTTGCTTGATATTGTCCTGACAATCAGTTATTTGTAAAATATATCATAATCGTGTTATAGGAATCATGTCCAAAATTAGACCCTGCCAGAGCAGGAACATTTGGACCACATGCTTGGTAAGATAAACATATGATTTATGATACCCCCCGAGCCAAGACAATATCTGATTGGTTAAGACAACATTTGAGGTGTGGCCAACAGGGAAGGTTAAATACTTTGGACACCATGAAATTTAGATTTTAGTCCCTAGCTGCTGCTATTAGCCATGTCGGCTTTTAGTTCTAGTCTTGCTTGTGCTATCAGTCATGCGGGCTTTTAATCTGCTTTCAGTCTGTTTTTAGTCTCCAGCTATGCTGCTGCTATTAGCCATGTCTGTTTCTAGTCTCTAGCTATCCTTCTAGCCATGCTGAGTAGTCATCACTGTTCTTTGAGCGTGGTTCCAGCGTGCCTGCCTGCTGCTACTATGCCACGATGAGAAGGAACACAACCTAGTCTCGTCAAACTTTATTTCTTTTCTTTTCCGTTTGAGAGTTTCGTGTTCTGAGTTAAGTTTTGTAACGTCGACCTCGTCTGCGCGTTTCAACTCCAACCAGCCCCACAACTCCAGCTTCAGCCAACGCCCAAGCACGGGCTCCCCAAGACGTCACTTCAGCGACTGAACTTCCAGCCAATCAACGACATCGGGATAGCCCTCCTTCTTCACAGGAGACGCAAGTAACTTTACCTCCAGACTGTGACCTTTGCTGGTGTATCTAATATAATTTTAACCTCATTGAGGAACTCAATGCGAGCACTAATTACGTGATTGATGGTTGTTCATGTCTATGCAATTTAACGTATTGCTGTAAACTTTGGATTCCATATTTCCATTCTCTTAAACTCATCTTTCCCTAACTTTCGATCTTCCTGCAACTTGTATGAATGTGTGAGTGTATGCGTTTATGTGTTAGATTAGTTTATATGTCTTAGATTTATCTAATAAAACCTTATTCATATTGAAAAGAGAAGTATCTTGTGTTTTGTGCTTACAAGTTAATGTCTTAAACTGCCGATCTTGTTACTGTGCTAATTGATAGTGTTTCACTATAGTTTGGATATTAGTATCCAGCGCAGATTTTATGTTAAACGGCCGTTCACTGAATCGCAGGGCGTCTAAGTGACCAGCCGTGAAACAGTGATTCTGTTCAAATTCCCTTTAAAATCTTAAATGATTCCCTTTGAGCTAAATTGACCTGTTTCCCTTACACCTCTCTGTATATACTTATGTGTATTAAATTGCTGGTGGTTATGTGTCTACTAATAAACTCTGTGAGTTTCCTTTGCAGTGCTCAGTTACATTGTTTACTTAACATTCGTCAGCACCAGACATCCGGCTTCATGTTCCGGTATTAGGCAGCTGAGATCACAGGTTCCTGCGGGAGCCTCCTTGATCATCAGGCCTGGCACAGCGCTGCATGGAATTTCATGGATGTCTGGACAGGCCACCCTGAGGGGCCTCCTGGCCACTTAGTGGTGCTGTCGCATCTAGTGGGACATGGATGTGGCAGTTACAGAAGTCTTCTTGTATATGCTGCCTCAGGTGATGCTCTCATTGCCAGAGGTTTGTAAAATTTGAGCTTGCCTTTCACGTGTGATTCAGCGCCTGTGCGATGCTTAGGAACCTTTAGGTACACACACTAAGCTGTCTACTTCCTGAAAACCACATGGTGGCCAGTGTGCACACAAGACTCTGCGCACTTTCTGAAATCCTGTACGGTAAGGGTTATGTGCTTCGCTTCATTCCCTTTCTTGAGATGATTAGACCTTGCTTCCTTGAGCTCCATTCAGCCAGTGTGTATTTGTTTATACACTTCAAGCATCGCTTCCCTCAACATGAGGGGCTATTTTGGTGATTCTCGAAATGGTAGAGTTGGTACTTAGTGCTCGCCATGATTCTGGCCTACACTCCCCTCAGCATGGCAGCATGGGTATACTGTTCCCCATAGCGCCCCCTATAGGATGCAGTTTGAAGTTCCCTTGAAAGGGAACGTCTCAGGTTACAAATGTAACTATGGTTCACTGAGTAGGGAATGAGACACTGCGTCTTCTAGCTCCCTGCCATGCTACAGACGCAAGCTTCAGACGAAGAAGTGAATGATGTGTTCTCCCGGTGCCTGTTTATAGTCGCGCTGGTAGTGGCGTCAGAGGCTATATCCGACCAACAAGTTGGTGTTTTTTCAATGTATGCTTCAGAGACGGGTCACGACGAGGTGTTCCCCATTGCGCCCCCTAGAGGATGCAGTGTCTCGTTCCCAACTCAGGGAACCATGGTTAAATTCTTTGGCAGTGTCTACTGTATTGCTGAATATGTTGGCTTCTCACAGGGAGCAAAAATAGAAAAATATCACTGTCAGTCGTGTTACAGTGTCTTTGGTTAAGTTTCTTGTATCTCACAACACTAGGATAAATTCCACACCTGCTCTGTTTAGAAACGACCGTAACAACTTTAAGCAGCATCCCCTCCTGAACCACGCATTTTGCAATCTGACGTCAGCAGGAAGCTTCACGCATGGAGTGATGAGAGAATCAATTAATGTATGATAATTTTTAATTTTCGAATAATACAGTAGCCCTCGCTAGTTTCAAGTGACCAAAATTGCATTTGATTATTATAACTAAAGTTACTGTGAATATTTATGTTCAGGGATGATTAATAACCACAATCTAAACATTTTATTTTGTTTCTTCTTCTTTTTCTTCTTCTTCTTCTTCTTCTTCTTCTTCTTCTTCTTATTATTATTATTATTACTATTTATTTTATTTTTTAGTTTGTGCTGCAAGTTGTTGTAATGCTGTGCAATGTAATGCTGTGAACTCAATTTTGCTACTGCTTTTGATAAAACATGATGTACACTTCATGTAGGTTGACCCACATTGACCGTCATTTTAAAAAAAGAGCAGGTTCAGACAACAAAGCAACAGTACTGTGGCCCATTGCGATGAAAAGTGTTCAGCTGCTAAGCTGTTCATAATTTCTAATATGGTCCAGTTAGAAAGCATACCTCTTAAGATAGGACAAAGTGTTCACAAAAATAATAGACTTATTTTTTTTCCTAAAACTGACTGAATATACTATTGAAAATAAATGTCCAAAGGGTGTAGCAATGTCATAAAATAACCATTGTTGGTTCCCAAAAAAACTTTGAGTGAACAGTTCTTAGGATTCCTATAAGAGAAGCATATCAAATTCTGTTTTAAATTCAATTGCTTGATCTGTTTTTTACTTAGCGTTTGCAGTGTACTAATATCTGATGTCATTGTTTTTCACAATGTAAAATACAATAGTTTACCTTACTTACATATAATTAGTTATCTTTACTTAGTTGTTATACTAACTGGGTTTAATTAAGTTACAGCTAATTCTAAGACGAATAAAACAACTTATAAAATAAGCTTATAAATAAGTGAGCAACACCCCTGATAATTACTACACCTCATCCCTAAATCCCATTTGGAATGTCCCTATAGACTAGGGTGACCACCTGGCAATAGATCTGTTGCGTGACAGTAGATGTGATTTTGAGGGACAATATAGGACACATGTGAGACAGATACATTTACTACTGTTATGCTACAGTATGTTAATACTGATTTTCAGTTATTTAGTAATTTGTGTCAAGAGTACAAAATAATAAATATGTATGAGTCATTTTTATATTAGAAATTCACCAAGTATTCATATTAAGTCACATATGCAGCAGTTTTTTGTGTTCACATAGATTCACTGAACAGCGTCAAATAGGGTTTACACAGAGATATATAGATATATTTACTTATGTTAACTTCATGTTTCTTCAAACAGAATCATAATTTAAATTCATTTTTCACTGGTGTACACGATCTGATGATAATGATCCGCTCCCAGCATGCTGCTGCTTACAGAGAACGTCTGTGTTTGTCCATCATAACTGTGCATCATATCCCGTCCTGTCCTACCCATGATGCATTTCCTGTACACTTCTGTGTTGATATCTGACCACAACAACACAGATAAACCTCTGTACCTATGAAATATCCAAATAATAAACACACAATTACATTAGTAAATGGTTTGTATGTGATTTTATTGAGATTTGGGGCCTATATTAAAAATGTACATCTAAAATGCTAACTTTTGCAGTGATGTAAAATACAATAAATAGCATAAATAGCAAAAGGAAGTTATTACAAACACTCGATCAGGGTTTAAAGTGAGTTTTGAGTAAAAGTGTACTAATAATTTCATAAATTCATAGACTTCAGTTCAGCATTCAACACAATCACAATCAACACAATCATCCCTCAACAGCTCATTTAGAAACAGCTTATTTACAAACTGGTCCAGCTGGGCAACTGGCTGTTGGACTTTCTGACTGGAAGACCTCAGGCAGTACGGGTCCGCAGCAACACATGCAGCACCATCACACTGAATACTATGGCCCCCCAAGGATGAGTGTTAAAACCCCTCATCTTCAATCTACTGACTCGTGACTGCACACCGTCACACAACTCCAACCTTTTCATTAAGTTTGCGACTATGGTGGGTCTCATTAGCAACAAAGATGAGACAAACTACAGGAGCGAGGTGAGCCACCTGGCCGGGTGGTGCAGGGACAACAATCTCTCTCTGAACGTGGAGAAGACGAAGGAGATTGTTGTTGAATTCAGGAGAGCTCACACTCAGCACGTTCCTCTGACCATCAACAGTGCGAATGTGGAGAGAGTGAGCAGCACAAAGTTCCTTGAGTCCAGAGTCTCCAGGACCAGGCCAGGACCAGCAGACTGAAGGACAGCTTCATCCATAAGGCTGTCAGGAAGCTGAACTCCCTCCTGAACTTGCCCCCCCCCCCCTCCCCTCCCCTCCCCTCTTCTGCCCTAGGCACCACTGAACTATGAAGCCACCACCCCCCACCTCCAACCCCACCTCCCAGATCCCACATCCCCTCCACCCAGTCTGCATTGGTCTGCTCACTACCTCATTCTTCATGGATCTGACGTCATTCCCCATAATGTAATGATAAAAATTTAACTTTCATATATTTTAGATTCATTGCACACCAACTGAATAAAAGATAAGTGTTTTTAATAATAAAAAAGTCAACCTTCAAATAATTATTTTCAGTTATGCACTCAATACTTGGTCGGGAATCCTTTTGCAGAAATGACTGCTTCAATGCGGCGTGGAATGGAGGCAATCAGCCTGTGGCACTGCTGAGGTGTTATGGAGGCCCAGGATGCTTCGATAGCGGCCTTAAGCTCATCCAGAGTGTTGGGTCTTGCGTCTCTCAACTTTCTCTTCACAATATCCCACAGATTCTCTATGGGGTTCAGGTCAGGAAAGTTGGCAGGCCAATTGAGCACAGTAATACCATGGTCAGTAAATCATTTACCTGTGGTTTTGGCACTGTGAGCAGGTGCCAGGTCGTGCTGAAAAACGAAACCTTCATCTCCATAAAGCTTTTCGGCAGATTGAAGCATTAAGTGCTCCAAAATCTCCTAATAGCTAGCTGCATTGACCCTGCCCTTGATAAAACACATTGGACCAACACCAGCAGCTGACATGGCACCCTAGACCACTGACTATGGGTACTTGACACTGAACTTCAGGCATTTTGGCATTTCCTTCTCCCCAGTCTTCCTCCAGACTCTGGCACCTTGATTTCCGAATGACATGCAAAATTTGCTTTCATCCGAAAAAAGTACGTTGGACCACTGAGCAACAGTCCAGTGCTGCTTCTCTGTAGCCCATTTCCTGCACACGCCTGTGCACGGTGGCTCTGGATGTTTCTACTCCAGACTCAGTCCACTGCTTCCGCAGGTCCCCAAAGGTCTGGAATCGGTCCTTCTCCACAATCTTCCTCAGGTTCCAATCACCTCTTCTCGTTGTGCAGCATTTTCTGCCACACTTTTTCCTTCCCACAGACTTCCCACTGAGGTGCCTTGATACAGCACTCTGGGAACAGCCTATTCTTTCAGAAATTTCTTTCTGTGTCTTACCCTCTCACTTGAGGGTGTCAATGATGGCCTTCTGGACAGCAGTCAGGTCGGCAGTCTTACCCATGATTGCGGTTTTGAGTAATGAACCAGGAGTTTTTAAAAGCCTCAGGAATCTTTTGCAGGTGTTTAGAGTTAATTAGTTGATTCAGATGATTAGGTTAATAGCTCGTTTAGAGAACCTTTTCATGATATGCTAATTTTTTGAGATAGGAATTTTGGGTTTTCATGAGCTGTATGCCAAAATCATCAGTATTAAAACAATAAAAGGCCTGAAATATTTCAGTTGGTCTGCAATGAAACTAAAATATATGAAAGTTAAATTTTTATCATTACATTATGGAAAGTATTGAACTTTTTCACAATATGCTAATTTTTTGAGAAGGACCTGTAAATATAGTCTAGATGGAAAAAGGGGTCCACTCCCACCCCCCGGCTTTTTTTATGCAACCTAATTTTTTTAAATCCTTAAAGTGTCTATTTTCATAATCTGCCAGGTGCCAAGCTGAAATAATGTCCCAAGGGGTTCTTTTTTAACCCTCTGCTGCACCCGACTGGAACCCGAAAAATCAGAAAGTGATTTAGAAAGTGGCATAACATTAGAAGTAAACAACATACAAAGATAAATGAACACACTTTCCCATACAATTCTGACCCCAGGAATTTAATGGAATGGTTATTTTTAACATTTGACAACATATTGACCATATTTCTGGACAAAAATACCAAAAAAATGGCCAAAGATGTGTAAAGGATCAACTAATTTTTCGTTTACTCAAGCGCATAGGGTGATTTTTTTTCCACAACATATTATTTCTTTATCATTCAAGTGTCTATTTTAAGATTAAATTGGGTACCAAGCTGAAATAATGTCCAAAATGCTTTATTGTTAACCCTTTGCACCAAACCTGAAAAATCTAAATATGATATAAAGTGGCATAACTTTTGATGTAAACAACTCACAGTGACAAATGGACACATTTTTCAATACAATTCTGATCCCAGAAATTGTTATTAGTCATGTTTTATAACATTTTGACCATCTGTGGTCAAAAAGAGCAAAAAAAGTTAATTTGACAGCGTTTTTATTATACTTAACAGCCTAAAATAGGATTTATTTAAACCTTTTACTTCACCTATCCTGAACCTGAAGATATTTAAAATAGTTTTACTTTTGAAGTTAACAAAGCAAAGCAAATTAACTTAAATTTTAATAAATAAATAAATATTTGTTCCTCGCGACATCCTGTGGAGGGTCCTCCGGGAGTATGGGGTCGGCGGCTCCCTACTTAGGGCTGTTAGGTCCCTGTACGACTGGAGCAAGAGCTTGGTTCGCATTGCCGGCAGTAAGTCAGACCTGTTCCCGGTGCATGTTGGACTCCGGCAGGGCTGCCCTTTGTCACCGGTTCTGCGCAGCCAAGGGCCGGAGAGTGTCCGGTTTGGGGACCATACGATTTCATCGCTGCTTTTTGCGGATGATGTTGTCGTGTTGGCCTCCTCAGACCAGGACCTTCAGCGTGCACTGGGACGGTTTGCAGCTGAGTGTGAATCGGCTGGGATGAGAATCAGCACCTCCAAGTCCGAGGCTATGGTTCTCAGTCGGAAAAGGGTGGATTGCCCACTTCAGGTTGGTGGAGAGTTCCTGCCTCAAGTGGAGGAGTTCAGGTATCTTGGGGTCTTGTTCACGAGTGAGGGAAGGATGGAACGTGAGATTGACAGACGGATCGGTGCAGCTTCTGCAGTAATGAGGTCGCTGTACTGGTCTGTCGTGGTGAAGAAGGAGCTGAGCTGTAAGGCAAAGCTCTTGATTTACCGGTCAATCTACGTTCCTACTCTCACCTATGGTCATGAGCTGTGGGTCATGACTGAAAGGACAAGATCCGGGATACAGGCGGCCGAAATGAGCTTCTTGCCTCCTGGACGCCTTCCCAGGGAGGTGTTCCACGCACCTCTCACCGGGAGGAGGCCCCGGGGAAGACCTAGGACACGCTGGAGGGACTATATCTCCTGGCTGGTCTGGGAACGCCTCGGGGTCCCCCCGGAAGAGCTAGAAGAAGT
Source organism: Carassius auratus (assembly GCF_003368295.1). NCBI lineage: Eukaryota > Metazoa > Chordata > Actinopteri > Cypriniformes > Cyprinidae > Carassius > Carassius auratus. Next base: position 8,411,617 of record NC_039244.1, on the reverse strand, counting down.
GGCTAGGGAGAGGGAAGTCTGGGCGTCCCTGCTTAGACTGTTGCCCCCGCGACCCGGCCCCGGATAAGCGGAAGATGATGGATGGATGGAAAATTAAACATTGTAACACAGCTGAAGTGCCTCCAAAGAGGATTCATTCCCTAACACGTATTTTACATGTCTCAACTCTTTCTGAGAATGGTAATTTTACAACACTCAAAACATGCAGGTGGGGAGGGCAAGCAAGAAGCTATCATATCTACACAGTATATGAGATATGAGACTCTGTAAAGACGTCAGTTCACCATGCCATATGAGGGATATTTGTGAACAGGTTTCATTGAAATTAGAGGACTTGTCTTTGGATACAATTGGCTATCACCAATACTGCTATAAAAGCTTTACAGGGAAAATACACTCACCTAAAGGATTATTAGGAACACAATACTAATACTGTGTTTGACCCCCTTTCGCGTTCAGAACTGCCTTAATTCTACGTAGCATTGATTCAACAAGGTGCTGAAAGCATTCTTTAGAAATGTTGGCCCATATTGATAGGTTAACATCTTGCAGTTGATGGAGATTTGTGGGATGCACATCCAGGGCACGAAGCTCCCGTTCCACCACACCCCAAATATGCTCTATTGGGTTGAGATCTAGTGACTGTTGGGGCCATTTTAGTACAGTGAACTCATTGTCATGTTCAAGAAACCAGTTTGAAATGATTCGAGCTTTGTGACATGGTGTATTATCCTGCTGGAAGTAACCATCAGAGGATGGGTTAATGGTGGTCATAAAGGGATGGACATGGTCAGAAACAATGCTCAGGTAGGCCGTGGCATTTAAACGATGAACAATTGGCACTAAGGGGCCTAAAGTGTGCCAAGAAAACATCCCCCACACCATTACACCACCACCACCAGAATGCACAGTGGTAACAAGGCATGATGGATCCATGTTCTCTTTCTGTTTACGCCAAATTCGGACTCTACCATCTGAATGTCTAAACAGACATCGAGACTCATCAGACCAGGCAACATTTTTCAACTGTCCAATTTTGGTGAGCTCATGCAAATTGTAGACTCTTTTTCCTATTTGTAGTGGAGATGAGTGGTCTTCCGTGGGGTCTTCTGCTGTTGTAGCCCATCCGCCTCAAGGTTGTCCGTGTTGTGGCTTCACAAATGCTTTGCTCCATACCTCGGTTGTAACGAGTGGTTATTTCAGTCAAAGTTACTCTTCTATCAGCTTGAATCGGCCGGCGCATTCTCCTCTGACCTCTAGAATCAACAAGGCATTTTCGCCCACAGGACTGCCGCATACTGGATGTTTTTCCCTTTTCACACCATTCTTTGTAAACCCTAAAAATGGTTGTGCGTGAAAATCCCAGTAACTGACCAGATTGTGAAATACTCCGGCCCGTCTGGCACCAACAACCATGCCACGCTCAAAATTGCTTAAATCACCTTTCTTTCCCATTCTGACATTCAGTTTGGAGTTGTAGCAACAATCACTTTCTGGGGAATAATTAACTCAAATGAAGTGAATATTCATGAGTCTATGAATATAACGTGCTTATTGCTTACAAATATTAAATTACCCAAAGAGGGAATATTTAATCATTTAAAGGTAACCTTTACTAGAATTAATTTAAGTTACTCTAGACAATCTGTTCGTCCAGCGATCTGGAAGCTAGACTTCCTTATCAAAATTAAATAAAAATACCCTTCTTACAAACTCCAAGAAATATTAATCTTCTGATCAGGAAAAAACTATATTTTCTGTGTCTGTACTACTAAGATTACTGAAATTAATTCATATAAATCAAAGCTCGTAGCGTAGATCACACAATTCAGGGACTTCGATCTCAATGAGCAATAAAACGATTCAATTCAAGCAAATTATAGGATTTAATAAAAACAGACTAAAGAGTACATAACTAGAATTCACACGGAGTAAATATGAGTATATAGCAAAACGAAAATACAATTTAAACAAGGTAAACGAACAAGAATAATAATGAGATAAATGAGAGAGAGAGAGATAAAGAGAGAGAGAGAGAGAGAGAGAGAGAGAGAGAGAGGGAGAGTTAACTTTTCAAGAGACCCCAAGTCGTTGAATAATTTCCAAAACATGGAATAGCTTAGACAACCTTAAACAGCTATTTTAGTTGCGATTTAAGAAAGTACTTGCTTTGATCTGGCTCTTGTGTGTAGCTGGGCTCAAATTGTCCGTCCATTCGGCCTCACCGCGGTTCTTTCCAGAGCAGATGATGCGTGAGCTCGATGGTTAACGCGAAGGTAAACTTTGCCAAAAGATGATTAGACTTAAGTTCGTTTGGCTCGTAAAGACAATTGAATGAAGTCAAATATCCGAAGACAATAAAGAAAAACTAAAATGAAACGAAAAGTAAAGAAGAATAGACGGAGAACTTCTTGAAGTCCCGTTGCAAAGCTGGGAACCCTCTTTTCTCTAGCTTTTACGTAAACCTAGGTTTACACCTATTTTTCAGTATGAGCCAATGAAGTGTAAACAAACTGAGGCGGGAAAAATCTTCTTTGTTTGCTGATCTCCGCCCACTGGTCTAATTTATGGCGAAGACAAAATTAAACATTTTTCTTAAGCAAGATCGTTCCTCTGAAACAATGCATCTTTTTGTAATTTGCTATCAAAATTCGTTACAGTCGTGTTTTGACGATTATACAGACACCAAGAACTATGATTTTACCAACCAAGTATACAGAGATACAGAGTTATTCTTAACTAAATGCATATAAAGTTTGCATTAAACACACAGTAACATTCATATATTCCACTATGCCGCATACATACATTTGAGCACAAAAAGGGAGACATTAAAATACATTTAGAGGTAGTTTTAGTAAAAAGGTCCATAGGCTAGCCAAAAATGCTTGTGCCTGTTTTTGAATGTGTGTGCGTCTTTTGAGTGTGGGTGCATCTGTTTCGCTGGAATGTGTGATCAAAAAGGGGGGTTGTTTGTCTTCCCTTTTTGAAGTTCGATATCGCATCTCTGGATAGTCTCCAAGGCGTTATAACTCTCATCCACGCCAGGACGTTGCCGTCATGGCGGCGCCCAGGGTGGGTGAGTTATGTTGTAAGAGGGTTGTAAAACGAAGGTCCTTGTTTTTTCTTTAACTCACGTTCTGGTCTTTGAGTGTAGAATGTGTCAAAGAGTCAGGATTCATTAATATGGAACAGATGGTTGAATACCATCTGCTCATTGGTGTTACATCCTCCCTTTGTGGTCATATGATGCCCTGTGGTCATTATCGGACAACACCCACCACCATGGTCGGATGGCAGGTGAATCCTGACAGTCGGATAGCAGTTGTTTGTTAGGGCTGAGGACTCAACTCGATGAGGTCCTTATCCGTCTCTGGTGTGTTACCTTCCCTTCGGGGTTTCTATCGGAGACCTCCAATCCTAGTTGTCTTGAGTTTAGCTGAAGAGATTCGCATCTCGTTGAGTTTCCTGTATAGGACTAAGGCCACGCCAAGGGTCAGGGTGTGGCCGACGACCATGGAGATACACAGTGCTGTGTCAGCTGCAGTCCAGGCTTGGACAACAGGTGAGGTGTTCAGGATGGGCAATCGAGACAAGGCTTGGAGGGCTGCGTCAACGGGAGCAATGTCAATGAACTGAGGCCCGCCTTTTTCAATCCACAGTTCCAACTCCAGACCTAGGGTGAAGTTGTAGTTCTTGAAGAAGGATGGGATTTTTCTATTTCTGATTGGTACTCTTCACTCGGAAGATGGTATAAGGCCAGATCGTCCAGGTGGAGGATGGCCCCTCGTGGGACTTGAATCCACATGCTCTGGTCAAGCAGATTGACACGGGTGGCTGTGTCATGCTGGTCGTAGGTCAGTGTAGCGGTACGTACTGGAGTGTTAACGAGCCATCTATCACCTACAATCTCAGCCTGTGTCTCGGTGACGTAGCTGCGAGGCTGGGCATCGGCAGGGCAACGCGTTTCGCTGATCATGGGTTGCAACCCGCAGATTCCATCAGTATTGTCTCTGAGAAACGGTTTGCTGTGGCAGAGGTAGTGAATGTCTTTAGTTAGGGTGCACATGTGCAGGTTTGGGGCTAAGTACAGCTGGGTGTTGCTGTCATGGTACGCCACCCCCTCAGGGGTACGTATCTTGATATGAGTGTTATCCTTCCAGAACCCCACATTAACAATGTCTTTGAGTCTGTAGATTCGGCTTGACTCTATGATGGGTAAGTTCAGGAGGAAACTCATCTCCTTCTGCTCAGGATCCACGTAAAGGGGAATAGCACTACCTAGAGAGTAGGCAAGGTGGATTTGCATAGGATCAGTGGGTGTGGTGATGGCGGCAGCCAGCACATTTTGCACCAGGCTTAGGGGTATAAGGTATGGTGGAATTCTTCCCATGGCTAGACTGTCGATGGAAGAACTCACTTCCCGTAGCATGTCAGTCATTAATGCTGTGACCAGCTGCGTTTGGGCAAAGTCATTCTGGAACACAGTGAACAGCTGTTTCATGGAGTTCATGGTCTGGTTCAAAAGCACGCTGTGGGTGTTGAGAATGACCACCCTTCCTTTCAACGTCTTTCCAATGGTTTGCAAGGATGCACTCTGTGTAGTGAGTTGCTCTTTTAGCTGTGGAAGTTCAGTCTGAATTTCAGCCACATGCCGTCTCACAGTGGCTATATTTACTGCATTGACACTGGACATACCAATGTTGAACAGAGTTCCAACAGCAGCGGCGGCTCCGAGCAGCGCTCCCAGGAAACGTTTGGGGCGGCGGTTGTGTCCACCTAGTTCCGCCTGGGTAACAGTCATCTTCTCAAGTTGGTTGAGCATGTGCAATGCCCGAGGCAGGACCCGGTGTGATGATGTCTGATGACGGCTGGCCTCTGGTTGACTGGAGGCACAGGATGAGAATCCACAGCAGCATCCTGTTACAGGCCAGAGAGAGAGAGAGAGATGGGGAGGAAAAGGGAAAAGAGAGAGAGGGAACAGGTCAGTGAGGTTTGTCCCGGGTTGGATGGGACAGTCTTTTCGCTTCGATGGTGGCGGTTGGTGTTTAGCTTGCATTGGCCCCTCCCTGTCTTTCTCTGCTTGTGGCCACATGTCTCTTAATCAGGTTACGGTGGACCCATTTGAGAACTGGGGTACGCAACTGGGGAGAGTTTTTTCATAATCTCATGAGGTCCCGTCCAGTGTGGCAGGAATATCTTTGACAGCCGCTGGGGGCCTGTCTGAGTTGGCGGGGTGAAGCTGTAATACAAGACCCTGTCGCCCACATTCAATTCCTGGTGTGACGCTTTCCGGTCATAGTATGCTTTCTGGCCTTCAGCGCTTTTTTGCAGGTGTTGCTGGGCAAAAGCAAACGTTGTTTTCAAGTGTCTATGGAGCTTGTCAAGGTACTGGAATGTGGTGTAAGCGGTGACAAGGTTGGAGTCTCCTGGTTGATACAGCAAGTGTAGTGGCAGGGTCATCTGCCGCCCAGTCATGAGTTCAAAAGGGGACACCCGTGTTGATTTCTGTGGGGTGACTCTGATGGCCATCAACACAAGGGGTAGTTTCACATCCCAGTCTTTCTGATTAGCAGACACATACTTTTTCAGAATGGCGACCACCGCTCGGTTCGATCTCTCTACCTGGCCAGATGCAATTGGATGGTGGCTGATGTGTAGTTAAGCTTGTTCCCCCTAGGCATTTCCAGATCTGTTGCATGATCTCGGCCTTGAAGTGGGTACCTCTGTCTGAGTTGACTCTCAGTGGCAATCCGAACCGGGAGAAGATATGGTTCATCAGGAGGGATGCAGTGGTTTGGGCAGTGTCATTGGGTGCTGGCAGACACTCTACCCACTTGGTAAACTGGCACACCACCGTGAGGAAGTACTTGTTGTCTCTTGTTGATCTGGGCAGGGGCCCTACCCAGTCGATTTGGAGGTCTGACAACGGGAACGTGATCCCTCTGCGTTGCAATGGTGGGCTCTATGGTTTGGGTTTGCTGGTGTGAACTGGCAGCACACAAGACATTCTCTGACGTACTCTGCCACATCTTGTTGCATGCCGGGCCAAAATGCCACCTGTCTCAGTGTGTCATACGTGGCTCTGGCACCATGGTGTCCAGCACATGGTGTGTCGTGGGCGTACATTAGCATTACCCCCTTTTGGCATCGTGGCACCACGAGCCGTGGCGATGTGCTGTCATCAGGTGCAAACCACAGAATGTCGTCCTGTACACGTAGCATGTGTCTGGTGTTATACAGGTGTCGGAGGCACGAGTCATCATTGAGCTCAGCTTCAGTAATAGGGTGGTTGGAGGGTTCAGAGAGGTGGTTAAGAATTGTCTTTATGGCAGTGTCTATTGTGTATATTGTGAGGTGTTGGTCCTCGGTCAGCTACGTTCTGCACACTTGGTCTTTACACACCGACATAACAGATGTGATGGCAATGAGTTTGAAAAGTGCAGTGAACAATGTATTGTCTGTACTCCCTTCCGGTATCAGTGCAGGTGGAATGGTACCAATGACAGGTAGTACAAGTTTAAAATCATGAAAGTCATGGCTCACTAGCCATCCCAGCCGGTAGCCCTTGGGAATGTTGATGTCAGTTGCCGTGCAGTTGTTGAACAGGATGTAGACTACACGAGATGACACTTCAGTGAGGTGTGTGGCTTCCAGTGTGAGTCCGAGTTCCACACATTCAGGTGAGGGTTGGAAGAAACCCAGCGTGTGGTTTAAGGTTTGACCCCATCGCATGTTGAGCCGAATAGCGACCCCTTTGGTGTAAGCTGGTACCACCGTTTCCTGTTTGTTGACTAAGGTGCAGACTTCTGGGATGGTCTGCCCTGATATGAGGTTGTCATGGTTGATGGAAACGTGTGGCTGCAAAGTCAATGGGGCCCATACAACTTCATTAAAAGTGTCCACATGAGCCTTGAGGCGAATCAGGAGGTCTGCTCCAATGTAAACATCGTGGGGCAGGTCCGGAAGGACCAGGAAATAATGAGTCAGGCACGGGTAATCCCATTTCACCTGCAAAGCGCAGATTCCTCTAGCAGACACCATTGAGGATGGGTGTGAGTTCAAAGGGAAACGAGTGCACTTGCTGGCATAAAGGAGGTCAGGTGTCTTCTCAGTGATTGCATTGTATAGTGAGAGACTAATGGCTGAGTTTTCTGCCCATATGGCCAGAATACTGTCCGTTGTTGTTATATCATGCAGCTGCAGTTCGGTTTTGACCTTGGGGCAGTAGGTATCAGAGTCTTTAGTGGCCTTGAAGGTACAGAGGATCGAACTTGAGCCTTGGTTCGTTGTTGAGGCTGGATACCTATGGTTGGCTGCTGGGGTTCCCGTGACCTCTGTGACCCGACAGTCTGGCTCTGTGGGAGTTCTCGTGACCTCTGTGACCTGACCGTCTGGCACCGGTGACCTGTGTGGCTGGAGGGGAAGAGGCTCTCGCACTTGAGCCCAGACTTTCAGCTGTTTGAAATCCAGTAAAGGCTCAGAGCGATCTAGCAGGTCTTTCCCGATGAGAAATGAATAATTGTTCATTGTGAGACATAAATAGGATGTACTAGACTTATAGGACCAATCGTCAGGTGGATGGGCGCTACGTTTCTGAGCTGGATGTCATTTTGGCTGTATGACTGCACATTCAGCTTGCAAGTGTGAAAATTTTGAGTTCGATTCTGTCTCTGAGCTTCAAATTTGAGCTTATCAAATAGTTGAGCTGAAATCAACGTGAGGTCTGAGCCTGTGTCCATAAGGGCTTCGAGTCTCATTTTCTTTTCTAAAGTGATGGTTAGGTAGAGTTTCCGAGCCACTCCCTTCTCGATCAGGTTCCCCAGGAGTTTTGGTGTTGGGGCTTGTGTGTTGATCGATAAGCAGTTAGGGTATGTTTTGTGTGTTTCGTTGTGGGTACAGATAACCAAAACAGCACTTTCTGGCACCTCAGTGTGTGGGATGATGCTTTCTTGGTCAGGAGGTGCAGACGTCAGCTGGACTGAGTGGGTGTTGCTATCGTTTGTTGATGCAACAGGTAGTTCAATAGTTCGTGGTTGAAAAACAGTGTTCTGTGTGCTTGGTTCAGTTTGGAGACGTCGGGAGTCGTGCTGGTTTCAGGCATAAGGTTTAGTCATGCGGTGTCTGGTTTATCCTTCTTGTCCTCCTTGTGAGGTTTCTTTTGAAGGAACTCTCTCAGTATTCTCAGAAGTTCTGCACCTTCGGATGTGGCTGCACTTTCCTTGTTAGATGTGGGCTCAGCCTTGAGTTTCCAAGCATCAAGTCGAGAGGGTTCCCCCTCCCGGCTCCCTGGGCTTGGTGTTCTGGAGGCTGGAGGTCGGCTATTTCTGGGTCGTCGGCCGGCTTCCCAGGTGCCCCCCCCCCTTTTGGTTATGGGAGGGGCGAGGCCGGTCCCAGGATATTCCAGAGTGGTCGTTCTGGTGCTTCGGACGGGCAACACCACCGCGACCGCGCTGCACTCTGCTGGCTTGGAACGGTCTTGACTCTCGGTTGATGGGTGTATAACTGGGGTGCTGTTGGGTGCCCTCTAGGGTCAACTCTGAATAGGACTCAGAGACAGAGCAAATAGTTGGGTGTTTTACTGTCTTTTCTGACACAGTCTTTTGTTTGGTGTAGGCCTTATGTGCTAACTCACGTAACTGTTGCGTTGACATGCTACGTGGGCACGCTAACACTCCCAAATGGTGGCTGACAGTAGGATGGAGGTTTCGCAGTTCGGAAGTTGACGTCTTCCTCCATGCCTGGTTCATTCCTTGCTCCGAAGTAGGCACGTCGCAGTCGGTTGTAGAAATTTGGTGGGGTTTCAAGTCGACCTTGCTTGAGGTCCATTGCGGTTATTAGGCCTTGGTCTGATTCTGGATCAGAGAATTCATGCACCAAAGCTTTTCGCAGTTGCTGGTAGTCCGTTTTGACAGTCTCTGGTTGACGGTCTAAGAAACTGCGTACCTCACGACTGGACGTAATTCTGAGCAGGTACAATTTGTCCCAAGTGGTTACGTTGGTGACAGTTTGCAAGTGAAAGTCTATATCTTGTAAATAAGCGTGAATGTCGTGGCCTCCTGCAGGATCTGGGTTGAACGTAGGGATGTTTCTAGCCAGCTTGTCCAGTTCTTTTGGAGTTATGTTTCCGTGGCTGGTGACCCGGACTTTCTGGAAGGGTTTTCCTACCCCCACTTCTGAGAGGGGTTCGTGGAGGCTGGCTGGTGACATTTTGAAAAGCAGACTTTCACCCCCTTTTTCAGCTCGAAGTTCTTGGCTGAAAGGCTGGAGTTTACTGGCCAGGGCAAACTCTGTGGAGTGTGTTTCCTCTTTCTGTTCACGTTGCAGGCTATAAGAATGTTTCAGTTCTCTGTGAACCATGTCAAGTTCATCTATTAGAAAGTCTTTATGCTGTGTAAGGTCGTGGATTTCAGCTCGGGCCATTTTCAGGTGATTTTCATAGGCCTTAACTTTAGCATATCTTTCTTTCAGTTCGATTTCAGCCCTTTCAAGGAGAGCGTCACCTTGTCGGAGCTTTGCCTCGAGTCTCTCTCGGGTTTCTCTCTCCAAATGTTCTCTTTGGTCTGTGTCCAGACGAAGATTCTCCAGGGCATTTTGAAGTCTTTCCACTTCTTTCTGTAGCTCTGGATCTGTAGCGTTCTCTTTCTCGTGCTGGTCTTGGGTCTCGAGAAGTAGCTTATCTAGACGACTCTGGATGTGGGCCTGATGCTGTAGGGCTTCCTCCACTCGAAGTCTCAGAGCTGCGGCTTCCTGCTCCAAGTCGTGGTTGCTCTTTTCGCTGATCCGTGCCTGGGCGATGAGGAGGCGAGCTAGGTGATCCTGTGATCCTGGCGAGTTCTTTATGGGTGTAACTCTGCGTCGGTTCATTTGCCATCAGCTGGTCCATCAAAGTGTCCAGTTGTGTCTGGCTGAAGTGCTGCAGGTCACTGGTGTCCTTTGGCAGGAAGGAGGTCGTCATCGTCTCCAGCCTTGTCGCTAGCTGATCCCAATGGACTGCGGGACAGGATGCACGCGACATCCTGGCTCACTGCGGACGAGAGAAGCACAACACACACACAAAGAGGCCAATGCAAGTTTGTTACGGGCTATGCCGTCTATAAGAATTTTGGCTAACTGATGCAGACAGTTAGACAGGGAGGTGGGTCCAATTAGGGTCGGCCCAAAATAGAGACTTGACAGGGGGTAGCCTCGTGAGTCACCTGGTGACACCGGCTGCTCGGTTGTCGCTCTACTACTTAGCTCTCCCTGGGTGTCTCTCGGTGAACTGCAAGAAACAGAATCACAACAGCATGCAAAAAGGTGAAGATAGGAAAGAGCACAGTGAAAACAAAACACCAAATAAATTGGTCTGCAATGAAATGTAATGAATAAGAACGCTAGAAGTGTTAGGTAGAGAATAAAGGGGCTAAGCCTGCTACTTTTCACAAGAGTTTCTGCTAGGGCCTACAGCACGTGCGGCTAGGGGAGTAAGAGACCTAGGAAAAGGGTGTGGCTTAGAGAGGAAATGGACCAAACACTTAACATAAATTTCTGGGGGAATATCTAATATTCTGTTCCATATAATAAGTGGATAGGTTTTATCACATTTGGTTCACCTGGTGGAATCCAGCGGCACGGTCAGCCTCCCTGGCGCTCCCAAACACTCAACAGCAGTGTCCCTGGCCCTCCGTTACTCTGACGCTGCGCCCTCTCAAACAGCTTGTGACTTTTAACACAACCGGCAACACCAAGATGTCAACCGCCAGACAGCACTACAAAATTGGGCTGTTTCCCAGAACCCTCTCTTAGAAAAGAAAGTGGGCCCCGATTTAGCCCCCGGTTTAGATACTGGTCCCAGAGATTGCGTCGTGTGTCGGCTGGACTGATTGATAACCGTTGGAGTGCCAAATTGCTGATTTCTCCACTGCGTGCCGCAAACGGACAGAGATAAGAGGGACCGAGTTACACTCACAGCCAGTGTTGGTAACGCTGGTCGGCCCCCTTGCTCACTGGAAACCTGAGATGACTGTCCAATCACCAAGGGAGTTCTACAATCAAATACACAAAGGATGAACAAAGGAAACTTACAGTGAATTAACCCTTTCGAGTCGATTAACGCATATATGCGTTTTGAGTCATTTTCTCCTGATAACCCCGAAAAGAACTTAAATTACACTCTCAGTTTTAATCGTACAGATAAGAGCAATACATCATTCGAATCTGTAAAGGGTCTAGTTTTTTTTGGATACAGACATAATAACAAAGAACCTTTGTGCACTTATAAATTAAAGATAACAAACAAAGTGCGCTGTCTGCAGTCATTGTCTCCGCTGATCGTCATGTACAAACACGTCATTAAAATGAACTGTAACTCCGTGAATACTCAACGAAGAGACATGAGAGAGATATCTATAGAAAGCCTGAAATGTCTACTTTTAAACTAAACAAGTGCTGCCGAAAACAAATATTCTGAGATAAAGTAATCCATATGAAAACAACGCGATGTCTATTTTTCATATCTCCGCTCATTATATCTAATGTGACCACGCCACCGTGCTTAAGGCTCTATTCAGATTCAAACTGAAGCGCGCGGCTTGCATACGGCCACACAGAAGAAAAAGCGAGACTGTTCTTCAAGTTTTTATTTTATTTTACTGTTTGCTTCGCGATGAGAGGAATAAGACATAATTCACCCCAAAAAGATGTGATGTGGTTGAGGATTTGAAAAATGGATTTCCTCAGAAAAAAGAATGAAGCACTTTATTCAGCAGAGATCATAAACATGAGTAAGTCTCTTTTTATTTATTTGTACTAGTTTTCACATAACGTGTAAACATTTTACTAGTCAGACTTTTTCCAAATACTTTTTCCAAACTATAATTCCTGACTAAATGTATAATCAAGTGAAACATTATGAAGTTTCAATAACAATATACAATACTATACCATTCAAAAGCTTGCTGTAAATAATATAAATGTGACAAATAGAGATAACTCTAACAAATGTAAAAACAATGCAGTTCTTTCGATTTATTCCCCCTAAGAAAACCTGAAAAATATTCTCAGCTCTTTTCAACATTAATAATAATGATGATGATGATGATGATGATGATGATAAATGGGGTTTATTTGGTAGAAAATAAGATTGTTAAAAGGATTTCTGAAGGATTGTGTGACTGGAGTAAGGATGCCAAAAAATTTGTTTGAAAGTAAGCTTTGATTGTTCCTAATAAAATGTTTAACTGCTCCCCCAAGTGGATATTAAATTATGTTGTGGGATAATTAAATATATTCTTAATAAACTGCAAACATAAAATTATATACTTTTATTTTGTTCTCACATTCTTTCTTGTAAGTCCTCCCTTAGAGTGGCACAGTTGAATGAGAGGCTCATTATGCAGCTCATTATGCAGGCCTTTGTCTTCTCAGGTGTAAATCACAATGATATTCATGATAGTTGACGCCTACTCGCATATGACTTTTACCAACAAAAAGTGTCTTAGAAAATTTAAATCAATATATTGTTTTCTGTGAATGAGTAAACAAGATGATTTTCACATAATTTAGAAAGAAAAATTCTAGGCTACAAGCTCCAGTTCTCAACTTTTCCGGCAACCAATTTTATGTATGTGTTTTATTGCCTTATTCAAGTGACTTAACATTTTTAGTTTTTTACTAACCATGCATAACATTTTTTTCCTCAAAAATACAATCATGTACATGCATGCATTTCACATATTATTATAGCCCAGTTTGTGCTGATTACAGTGATATTAGACTTTACCCATTTAGATATTTATAAGAAACTGAAAAAAGCACAAATATCAGGGCATGACAAAACTTCTCCAGGACCCAAAAATACCCTTAGACTCCAGAGGGTTAAGGTTTGGTTTGTTTAATCATCAACTGAGTCAATATATATGTAGAAATAAGAGGTAACAGCTTTACCTAATAATGATAAAACAAAAACAAAAGCTTATGATAATGATGGTAATTATCAAAATAACCTAAGCCAAAAGAGAGAAGAAAGATAAACAAACAAAAAGGGCTATATAAAATATTATTAAAAAATACAAATAAAAAAATATTTAAAAAAAATATTAATATTAATAATAATAATAATAATTAAAAAATTAAAAAAAAATTAAAGAAAAAAAACAACAACAATAATAAAAAATAATAATAAAATAAATAACAAAAGACAGGAATGAGCACGGGAGAAGAAGAATCTGGTTTTCACCACAAAGGGGGCGTATTCACTCTGTGGCTTAACCTGGTGGGCAGAAAACTTAATTCAATAAAAATTTAAAACTGGTTTAAATCAAAAATTAAAATAAGCAGCTGAGAAGAATTAAAAGGTAAATCTGAATAAATACCCTATAATAACCAACGATAACAGTAATGTATCATTAACAATTATGAAATTAATCAGAAAGGGTAAAAGTAGATGTATGCAATTCAAAACAGAACCGAAAAGAAAGAGATCAGAGAGATGCAAGCTGTGAACTGACTTAACATGTGACTGCCACTAGATGGCTTACTTCCTTCTAAATGTGTTAATCAGTGGTTGGCCTGAAACATTTAATTTACACTATTAAACAATTAAATTCTAATTCAAATCATGTTTGAACCAAATTCAAAGTAAATGTGAACAAAGGCAGGCAAAAATTCTCTAATACTGAAATAATACTCGCAAGAGCAAAGCTGTTAATGCAAATAATTATTGAAAATTTAGACAGCTAATTCAATAAATCACAGAGAGAAATAGAGGTTAGTAATTCGAGAGCCTTATCTGAAACGAGATGGCACTCATGCAAGCTGGAATCAGAAGACAGGGCAAATTGAAACTTCTAAACTTCCCTCTGGTGTTTAGATAGTGGAATTACAGCCAGTTTCACTATGATCTAATCTCTGTGCGCTCGTCAGCGCTGATTTTCTGCATCAAAATCGCAACTCACAAACAGACAAAGGTTTTATGACCCTTGAGGTGCTAAATTAAACAGCGCCTGAGGCCGGAGCCTTTCACTAACCAACACACGACTGTTAATAACAGGTTTTGTCCATCTGTTGACCTCCCATAAACATTTAACAAAATAGCACTTATGATTTAAATGTTTTAGGTTTAAAATCGGGTAGCTAAGCCAATTTAGACCAGGAGTTTTTTTTATCGTTTAAATTTTGAATATCACTGTGGTTCACCACGAATTCAATAACGATATTTAATAAGCAAGGCCTTTTTAACTGAATCATAGGAACATCACTCAGGTTCAGATTTACATATTACAATTAATAAAAGATTTCTTCATCTTTTAATTACTCATATTAAAATGTTGGTCTTCTCTTGACAGGAGACTTTTAACATTTACTGCAGTTTACTTTTATTAAAATAACAGTGAATATAGGTATTTTTAGGAACTGTTACTGTGCTGAACAGCTGGCTTTGTGCCAAATGAGTTGCTCGAAGCCGACTTAACTCACAATTAAAAAATGTGCATACATAATATTAACATCCAAAAATCCTAATGAAAATGAAAATGAATATTGCTCACAAAAAACAAAGTTTGAACCCTGCCCAAAATTAAACTCCACCATTAATATGTAGCAAAAATCACTTTCTGGGGAATAATTAACTCAAATGAAGTGAATATTAATGAGTCTATGAATATAACGTGCTTATTGCTTACAAATATTAAATTACCCAAAGAGGGAATATTTAATCATTTAAAGGTAACCTTTACTAGAATTAATTTAAGTTACTCTAGACAATCTGTTCGTCCAGCGAACTGGAAGCTAGACTTCCTTATCAAAATTCAATAAAAATACCCTTCTTACAAACTCCAAGAAATATTAATCTTCTGATTAGGAAAAAACAATATTTTCTGTGTCTGTACTACTAAGATTACTGAAATTAATTCATATAAAACAAAGCTTGTAGCGTAGATCACACGATTCAGGGACTTCGATCTCAATGAGCAATAAAACGATTCAATTCAAGCAAATTATAGGATTTAATAAAAACAGACTAAAGAGTACATAACTACAATTCACACGGGGGAAATATGAGTATATAGCAAAACGAAAATACAATTTAAACAAGGTAAACGAACAAGAATAAAAATGAGATAAATGAGAGAGAGAGAGGGAGAGAAAGTGAAAGTGAAAACCAATCTCAGCGTGGCAATTTCAAACAGTTAACTTTGCAAGAGACCCCAAGTCATTGAATAATTTCAAAAACATGGAATAGCTTAGACAACCTTAAACAGCTATTTTAGTTGCGATATAAGAAAGTACTTGCTTTGATCTGGCTCTTGTGTGTAGCTGCGCTCAAATTGTCCGTCCGTGCGGCCTCACCGCGGTTCTTTCCAGAGCAGATGATGCGTGAGCTCGATGGTTAACGCGAAGGTAAACTTTGCCAAAAGATGATTAGACTTAAGTTCGTTTGGCTCGTGAAGACAATTGAACGAAGTCAAATATCCGAAGACAATAAAGAAAAACTAAAATGAAACGAAAAGTAAAGAGGAATAGACGGAGATCTTCTTGAATTCCGGTTGCAAAGCTGGGAACCCTCTTTTCTCTCTGGCGGAATGCCCAGAATACAGGTTTCCCTGAGCTTTTACGTACCTAGGTTTACACCTATTTTTCAGAATGAGCCAATGAAGTGTAAACAAACTGAGACGGGACAAATCTTCTTTGTTTGCTGATCTCCACCCACTGGTCTAATTTATGGCGATGACAAAATTAAACATTTTTCTTAAGCAAATCGTTCCTCTGAAACAATGCATCTTTTTGTAATTTGCTATCAAGATTCGTTACAGTCGTGTTTTTACGATTATACAGACACCAAGAACTATGATTTTACCAACCAGGTATACAGAGATACAGAGTTATTCTTAACTAAATGCATATAAAGTTTGCATTAAACACACAGTAACATTCATATATTCCACTATGCCGCATACATACATTTGAGCACAAAAAGGGAGACATTAAAATACATTTAGAGGTAGTTTTAGTAAAAAGGTCCATGGGCTAGCCAAAAATGCTTGTGCCTGTTTTTGAATGTGTGTGCGTCTTTTGAGTGTGGGTGCGTCTGTTTCGCTGGAATGTGTGATCAAAAAGGGGGGGTGTTTGTCTTCCCTTTTTGAAGTTCGATATCGCATCTCTGGATAGTCTCCAAGGCGTTATAACTCTCATCCACGCCAGGACGTTGCCGTCATGGTGGCGCCCAGGGTGGTGAGTTATGTTGTAAGAGGGTTGTAAAACGAGGGTCCTTGTTTTTTCTTTAACTCACGTTCTGGTCTTTGAGTGTAGAATTTGTCAAAGAGTCAGGATTCATTAATATGGAACAGATGGTTGAATACCATCCGCTCATTGGTGTTACAGAGTTCAGGAAATTGTCTTGACCAGGACCACACACCTAAATGCATTGAAGCAACTGCCATGTGATTGGTTGATTAGATAATTTCATTAAAGAGAAATTGAACAGGTGTACCTAATAATCCTTTAGGTGAGTGTAGATTGTTTACAAGTGTCAAAGGCTTCTATATCTGGTGAATCATTATCATTGAAAAGGGACTCTTTGCGCCATGTCAAAACACTGTCAGTTCAATCTGAAGGAGCTCCAAGAAGGTCTTCCTTCTTGTTTCCCAATCAGTGCATTTTCTGTGACAAAGCAAACTCCAAGTTCAAGGGCAAGACTGAAGAGCTTACAAAGTTTCAGAGTTTTTTTAACCTAGGGCACAGGAATTAAAGAAAGAGGCTCTTTATCGCAAGGTGCAGGGCAAGAACCTATTTGTAATGGAAGCACATCCATCATGCAGAAAAAACTTCAACACAGAGTACCAAACCCATGAGCGTGGAAGAGGAAGAGTAGAAAAGGCAGCAGACAACACTGACAGCCTGCAGGCCCAGAAGATAGCAGCACATAACAAGTCATATTGTGTGGTAAAGGATTACATTCTTAGGAATGTGATTAAATGCAAAGAGGATGTCCAGCTAAGATCCATGAGCAACTTGTACATGAAGACATTGGAAAATCAAGGTTTTCCTAATCATGAATACCGCAGTGAGAAATTGGCAAGACATATACAGGGAGACAAAGACATCTCTCATGAACTCACATTCTCCAAGGTGCAACAACATGAGTGTATTAAGTCGAACCTTATATACAGCTCAGCATTAATGTAGATGAAGCAGTTGGATGTGCATACAAACTTGAAACAGCTCACCAACTTCAAGAAGCAGCACTCATCCTCCACCCTCCAAAGAGTCAAAAGTAGCTACCATCGACACCTCTATCGAAGCAAATAGGTGAGTTATAAGTTAATTTACTGCTTTCGAGGTCCTAGATTGTCAATGCTGAACTCTTTTTGATACAGACATTTGATTTTGATATTTACTAAAGCAATTTTCTGTCTTTCTAGCTCACAGACAGAAAATTGCTTTAGTAAATATCAAAATCAAATACCCGTATCAAAAAGAGTTCAGCATTGACAATGTAGGACCTCAAAGCTGGTTGAATGATAAAGAAATAATATGTTGTGGGAAAAAAATCACCCTATGCGCTTATAGTTGATCCTCTACACATCTTTGGCCATTTTTTGCTATTTTTGTCCAGAAATAAGGTCAATATGTTGTCAAATGTCCATTAAATTCCTGGGGTCAGAATTGTATTGGAAAATGTGTTCATCTGTCTCTGTATGTTGTTTACTTCTAATGTTATGCCACTTTCTATATCACTTTTTGATTTTTCGGGGTCCTGTCGGGTGCAGCAAAGGGTTAAAAAAGAACCCTTTGGGACATTATTTCAGCTTGGCACCTGGCAGATTATGAAATAGACACTTTAAGGATTTTAAAAAATCAGGTGGCATAAAAAAAAAAAGCCGGGGGTTACGCGTGGACCCCTATTTCCATCTAGACTAATAAGCTTCTCTTTTTTTTTTCACTAAAAATCTTTTATCTGCACTCGTTCACTTCATTGATCTGCCATGTGCCTTGCGCTGCTTTATTTAACTTTATTTTTAATTTTATTATATGTCTTTTTTACATTCCCTTATTGTATAGTTCTATCTACATTTTATATTTGATCTAGATTTTTAGGCTCTACTGTTAATGTTATCTGTATGCACCAGGGTCTGAGAGTAACGCAATTTCGATTCTCTGTATGTATGTACTGTACATGTGGAAGAATTGACAATAAAGCAGACTTGACTTGAAAATAGTCTTATGTAGCTTGATGGTAACATTAGCTCTAATGCAGCTACATTTAATATTCAACCCATTCTCACTCCAAAGGCGTCAAAAACCGAAGCATGGTCAAGCGCCCCTAGCGTCACTTTTATGACGCCAAATGTGCCTCTCGGCGTCGAATATCGAAGCACTACGACCTTCATTGCTTTCAATGGGAAACTTTTGGCGTCAGAATTCGACACGAGGACATGAGATGTTTATCGCTATGAAATCACGTTCAAGAAGTCTCATTCAGCACACATCGCGATACTTGCTATCAGTTCCACAGTTTGGGTGAGTAGTCGTATATACGCTCTTTTAATGCCTTTTATAAAATGTATTCTGTCTTATTTATTAATCAGATTAGTGCCATATGTTTAATCGCTGTATTATATCGGTCATCCGCGGCTGTCTTTGAGTTTCATTGCGTTTAAATAAATGAACACAGCTGCTAATTAGTCTGATTAAACTCTATCTGTCACCTGACGTGCCATGGACCTTAGAACAGTTTTATATTATTAATTTCAGGATTAATGATGTAAGTTGTATTTGTAGTAAAATCATGGTAATCACGACACTTACAATAGTAATAAATGAAATGTGAAGTTAAAACACAGTAAACAGGACATTAGTAACTATAACTGTAGTTTTACTATGGTATATTAATAATCAATACAACAATACAATAATCACCAAACCAGCTATGTCTGTATCACTATAATGTTAGTGTTTTTATGTGCTTTAATATGATAGATATCACAGTAATCATATGTTCTGTAGCATGCTTTTAATACCTTTTAATGTAAATCCAAAAAAAAAAAAAATCAAATTAAAAATAAATAATAAAACATGCATTTTTCCATCTTGCAGTTCTTTCATATCAGTTTATATATATATATATATATATATATATATATATATTTATTTATTATATCTAAATATTTTGCTCACAGATCATTATTAACATTCTGTATATAATTCAATTTTATTTACTCTCCCCTTTTTATTATTTTTATTTTTTATTTTTAGCTGAAAAGACGTAAAGGCAGTCAGCCCAGTGGTGTTTCTGGAGAGGGATTCCTTCAGAAATGGAGAAGACAGAAAGCTGTGGAGGCAGATATATGCAGCAGTAAGTCTGTGATAGTTTGTCTCTTTTATCAAACATTCCTGCTGTTATAATTTGTACAGCATTTGTTGTTTCTTAAACTGTTGCACTGTCCAAATACCCACACTTGCCATCTTTGCACTTGACCACTTGATTACTTATTTGACGTCTTTCCTGTATTTTGCCTAGTGTTCGAGTGAGCATGATGACCACAAGTGTGTGTCGAACTTTTCATGACCTGATGACTGTGTTTCCCAATCCTGATCCTGGAGAACCCCAGCACTGCACGGTTTTGGTGTCTCTCTTATCTGCCTTGGAGTCTTCACTGATGAGCTGATGAGTTGAATCAGGTGTGTTTGATCAGGGAGACATCTCAAATGTGCAGTGTTGGGGTTCTCCAGGACCAGGATTGGGAGCCACTGCCTTATGGGACACTTATGTGTTTACAGAGATTTTTAATAACTAATTATCAATATTTCACATACTGTACATTGGACAGCTTCCCATGACCTCTTGTGAGATCTCGGCAAAAAGTCTGACTATTTATTCCAAAACATGATGCATGATGGGATACACAAAGCTTTGTATAGCACTCCGGAGCAGTATTGGAGAGGTTTAGTGTGTGTTTAGGACGCTGTGCTTTGGCATTATTAAGACCGGGGACAGTCTCGTTCACACACTGTCATGTACACACACTCTCAAGTGGCCAAAACTGCAAGTGTGGGTATCTGGACAGGGTCAAAGTCTTAAAAATGATCCCTAAACACATCACAGTCTTAATAATCCAGTTTAACACTTGTATGATATTGTACAAGCCCCAGGATGGTCTCATCTGACACTATCAAAAGAATTCATATGACTATAGCTTGCTATTAATTACTTGCTTTCAATAATGGATGCATTTAACATTTAATTATACAGCATCTTTACAGAGGTGTAATGTACAAGTTGCACGTAATTAATAATATTTCCTTCTTTCTGTCTTACAGGATTTTTTGCAGATAATCCTAATGCTGTTCTTCTTTTTCAGGTCTAAAATATCAAGCTCAACAGCTCACTCAAGAGCCAACCCTCACAAACCTTCCTAAAAACTAAAAGAGCTATTACTGAGTCTCAGCGAATCTTGCCATGATCAGCTCTTCCCAGGTACATTTGTTTAGAATATTTTTTTTAATCAACATTTACTCCTCAAATGCTCTGGTCTGAATCTTACTTTAAATTAACTTAATTATGTTTAATGAGCAATATTAATTGGACACAGAGTAAGTAGAGATTATCTTGTTTCACAGAAGAGAAGGAAGACCAAGGAAATGATTTGCTCAGGATGAGAAATGAAGACAGCCATCTTGTGCTCAAACAAACAGAAGTCCTCTGGTATGTGTGTGTTGAAGCAATGCTGTGTTATACAACATTTTATGATGATCTCTCACAGAACTGGTCATGTCAGCCTTGATTTTTTTTTTTTACTATTACAATTACAGCATGTTAGCAAAGTGTGACTGGACATTTTTAATATTATGTTTTTAAAAACACACCACCTGTTTTAAGAGTAGACAAGTATCATGAAATTGGTTTAGTTGATATAAACACCAATGTACATTATTTCATTGTTTTCTAAATGTTATGTTATAAATTGTGAATTGATAGTGGATTGGTTTGAAGCCAGGCCTTACACTGCACAGACTAAAACACATTTGTGAGAGAAGTCAGGAACTTTGGAGAAAGATTCTAGAGGAAGAAAACACATTTACTGCAACAATAGATTAATTCTAGAGTCTCTGAGAACTACACATGCTAATGCAGTCTCATGAGCAAGTCCTTTGCCTCTGTAACTTTTTCTTAATTCTTGCAGAATTACATTTTTATTGCAGTATTTTAATTTGTACAGATGATCTCATCAGCCAAATATGGGGTTTTGACCAAGTGATGCTCTTGAAAGGAGTGAAAGAAGAAGATGTGCTAAATTCTCTTCAGAGAAAAAGCTTCTCAAAAGGTCTCAAAACAGCTTGAAGAATGGTAAGTGTACAGTACTACAAGGGTCATAGTTGCTCACACTGCTAAAATCACACAGAACATAAGCTGAGCTCTCTGTCCATTAAACAACTTCATCTGGATTGTTTGTTTCACTTTGACCAGGTCTGGGATGTTAGGACTGAGAGATCCTCTGGCTGAGAACAAGCTACACCACATCAGTGCTGGATATCAACCACAAACTGTTTCCAGACACGAGAGAAGAAGAACATGATGGGGAGATGAAACCAGTTTAGATGTGATGATGGGTGTGATGTGGCACACATGGGTCAAATGAAAACACCATAAACATGTTTGGCAAGATATTTATTTTGTTTGTTTTACTTAGAAACAGTAACATGGAAGGTGCACATTCCATGGTGACTGCTGGTAATGTGAAACATTCAATATAGTGTTAAAGTCAAGAAATGTGTGAATCGTAACATGTGTTTCGTTTCTGTGTCTTACCGGTTCCTGGAAAGCCCAAAAGAAGTGGCAAAACTCCAGGAAAAGTCCATGGAAAGTCCTTTTTTTTTTTCTTGGGATCCACAAGTTTCAAACAGACATAGCAAAAACCAAAGCAAACTATCAAATAAATGGGCAATTTGAACCCAGGAAAAAAAACAAAACAAAAGAAAACTTATTTAAAGTACAACTCAGGACATAACAGAAAACTAAAGAAAAAACCTAAATAGTTGGCTACTGTTCCAACAAACACCCGTCCCCCCATTCAAACATTTCCACTACTCTTTTATACCCTTGACCCCCTCCCCTAGTATTCAAACGGACCAATCATAACACTCCATTTGTTAAACGGTACATTTCACACTTCACATAGACTTTCAGCCTCACAAGTCACACCCATAATGAAGTTCTCCTTTAACCAAAGGCTTCCCTCCCTAATAATTCATCAAAGTATACATATACAAGACATTTTAATCCACACATCCTTAATTGTGTAACTCCTCCCCTTCAGAATGCCATAAACTGGTTTCCTGTTCACGGGCCGCTCTTTTGGGCTTTCCAGGAACCGGTAAGACACAGAAACGAAACACATGTTACGATACACATATCTTGACTTTAACACTATATTGAATGTTTCACATTACCAGCAGTCACCATGGAATGTGCACCTTCCATGTTACTGTTTCTAAGTAAAACAAACAAAATAAATATCTTGCCAAACATGTCTATGGTGTTTTCATTTGACCCATGTGTGCCACATCACATTTTCCCCCTTCTTCCCCCTCTGGATGATCTAAATTTGGCAAACGGGACAAATAATCAGCAATAATATTTTTCTTACCTGGACAGTGCTCAATGGTAAATACATAGGGCTGCAGAGTCAGACACCAGCGCAGTATCCTTGAGTTACTATTCTGCATAGTTTGCATCCACTTCAGGGCACGATGATCAGAACGTAATGTGAATTCACGCCCCAGTAAGTAATACCGCAGGGAGTCCACAGCCCATTTGATGGCAAGTCCTTCTTTCTCAATTGTGGAGTATTTCCTCTCTCTTTCAAAGAGTTTTCTGCTCAAAAATAGAACTGGTCTCTCATCATGAGCCTCTCCTTGGACCAGTACGGCTCCAAGCCAACATCAGAAGCATCCACCTGTACAATAAATCTCTGGGTGAAATTAGGGCTCTGTAACACTGGTTCATTGCATAACAAATTCTTCAGGGCCTTGAAGGCTTCTTCACACTCACTCGTCCAACAAAACTTAGCAGGACTCTTTTTAGTCAGATCAGTCAAAGGTGTAGCCAGTGATGCAAAGTGGGGAACAAATTGGCGGTACCAGCCGATTAATCCAAGGAAAGATCTCACTTGCTTTTTAGTCTGTGGGCGAGCAATATTTTGGATAGCCTTTAGCTTTTCCACCTGTGGTCTGATCTGACCATGTCCCAGTAAGTACCCCAAATACCTGACCTCCGTCTGAGCCCATGAACATTTGGTGGTGTTAATGGTGAGCCCAGCTTCCTGAAGCCTCTTTAGGATATCCTCAAGCTGCCTTAGATGTTCTTGCCAGGATCCACTGTATATCACCACATCATCAAGGTATGCGGCTGCATACTGCTCACACCCCGTAAGTACACGGTCCATCAACCTTTGGAAGGTGGCTGGTGCTCCATGTAATCCAAAAGGCATAACAGTGTATTGATATAACCCTGAAGGAGATCGAAAGGCTGTGTAGGGCTTGCAAGAAGGATCAAGGGGCACTTGCCAATAACCTTTACACAGATCTAATGTGGTCATAAAGGATGCTTTACCCAGTCTCTCAATCAACTCATCAATACGAGGCATCGGATAAGAATCAAAGCATGAGACACTGTTTAGTTTTCTGAAGTCAGTGCAAAATCTAACTCCTCCATCCTTTTTAGGGACCAACAGGATAGGACTTGACCACTCACTTTTCGAGGGTTCTATAATCCCCATTTCCAACATGGTCTTGATCTCAGTCTTTAACTGTTCCACCATCTTCTCTGGGACTCGATAGGGCTTCTGTCGTATGGGAGTAGTGTCTTTCAGGATGATGTTGTGTGTTAGGATCTCAGTCCTTCCAGGCCTCTTTTGGAAAAGAGAGGGAAAAGATTGAAGTACCTCAGTTAGTTGCTGTTGTTGTTGGTTATTTAAGCTTGAATAGCATTCTGGGGCCTTCAGCAATGAACGAACTGGTTCCATATCAGGTTCATCCTCTTCCTCCTCTATGGCCCTCACCATCATCACTTGGTCTTTGACATCCTCTGGACCTGTCAGATCAGACCCCCTCTCCTTAAATTCTCTCAGGAGATTGACATGTAGGACCTGCTTAGGCTGTTTTCTTTCGGGACACAAAATCTCATAGGTTACTGGACCAAGTTTTCTGGTCACAACATACGGCCCCTGCCATTTTGCCAACAGCTTGCTGGTACCGGATGGTAATAATAGCAGAACTTTCTGCCCAGGTTCATAGTTCCTTCCCCTGGCATGTGTATCGTACCATACCTTTTGTCGTCGTTGGGCGGCAGCTAAATTTTCTTTAGCCAGAGTTCTAAAGTTCTCCAATTTGTCCCGCATCTGTAAGATATATGAAGCAATACTGCACTGGGCTGGTTCCTCTGATGTCCACCCTTCTTTGAGCACGTCCAGGGGCCCACGAACTTGCCTGCCAAACAAAAGTTCAAAAGGTGAGAATCCGGTTGAACACTGAGGGACCTCTCTATAAGCAAAGAGAAGAAACGGAATCCATTTATCCCAATCCCTCCCAGACTCATCGACAAACTTCTTCAGCATGTTTTTCAAGGTACCGTTAAACCGTTCGACAAGACCATCGGTTTGAGGATGAAATGGTGTAGTTCTAATTCCCTGAATGCCTAGCTGTTTATACAATAGCTTCATCACTTTAGCCATAAAGTTTGTTCCCTGATCAGTGATAATCTCAGATGGAACTCCAACCCTTGAAATCAAGTCTACTAAACATCTCACGATGTGCTTAACTTGAACTGAACGCAAGGGGTACACCTCTGGATATCGGGTAGCATAGTCACAGATCA
This sequence comes from Carassius auratus, assembly GCF_003368295.1. Taxonomy (NCBI): domain Eukaryota; kingdom Metazoa; phylum Chordata; class Actinopteri; order Cypriniformes; family Cyprinidae; genus Carassius; species Carassius auratus. Next base: position 8,386,761 of record NC_039244.1, on the reverse strand, counting down.
CCAATGCAAATTGGTGACCAGAACTACTCTTAACCAAGGGACCGATGATATCCATCCCTATACGCTCAAATGGAGTTCCAATAATGGGCAACGGTTGCAGATAACTTCTATCAGCCGTTCTAACAGGTGCTACCATCTGACATTCAGTACAAGTTTTACAGTAGTCCTGCACATCTTGGTACATTTTTGGCCAATAAAATCTTTGGCTGACTCGCTCATACGTTTTCTGCCTGCCTAAATGCCCTGACCAAGGGATGGTATGGCCCAGATGTAAAATCATTTGATGCAGTGCTTTAGGTACCACTAATCTAGGACTCTCGAGATCAGCCAAATACAAAAGATTGTTCTTTAAAATATACCGATCCCCCCCAAACTTTGGTACCCCTACAGGCTTACCATCCACTTCACACACTTTTGCAAACAAGGGCTGTAAAGCAACATCTTCCTTTTGCAATTCCCTAAAATTTTCAGGAACCAGCAAATGAGAGTTAATCAACTCGGACCCAGAGTCGGGTAAATTTGGTAAGCTCTCTTGTATCCTATCTTTCCCCTTATGCTTCTCTTGTCGTCTCTGTTTTTTACTTTTTCTATCCTTCCCTGCATTAGAGAACAGATCACCATCAGCATTGGGAAGGGGTTGCAATCCTTTGGTCTGGGACCTTGTAACTACTGCACACATTTTGGATACGGAACCCACCAAATCAGTTAAATAAGGAAAATCTTCCCCTAACACCACATCAAATGCTAGTTTCTCAACCACCCCCACCCTTAACAGGTATGCTTGTTCTTCTATCACTACAGAGACCTCCGCAGTTGGATAAATGTGTTCATCCCCATGTACACATCCCAAGCACACAGTATCACCATAGTTCAACATTTCACAATTTAGCAAGTCAGATTTGACCAAAGTTTGTGTACTACCTGTATCAACCAAAGCCTGAGCATGCTGACCATTTACCGTTACCATTATAAGGTGACTATGTTTCTCAGTAGATGTTGCTGATTCACCAAGGCCCTCATTCCTAGGAACATAACACATATTAGTCACTTTGGGCTTTCTAAGGGGACAAAGGGAAGCCTTATGTCCAGGTTGCTGGCAATAAAAACAAATCAGGGTTGCATTAGAATATTTCCCAGGCACTCCCATAGTCTTATCCATAGACTCCTCGACTTTACTCCTGCCCACAGTCACAGTACCTTTGCTGGTTCGTGGTGGCTCTCGATGTGCTGCCATGTACCTTTCCGCCAGTCTAGCGGCTCCTTCACCAGTTAGTGGTTGGTTCTCCTTAACCCATACTCTCACGTCGGGCCGCAACACTCGCAGATACTGCTCCAGTATGATGGTTTCTCCCAACTGTTCCTTGTTCTTCATTTCTGGTCGCATCCACCTCTTATACAAGCCCTTGATACGGTTGTAGGTCTCTCTTACACTTTCTCCCGTTGGCACCGTAAGGCTCCTAAAACGCAGGCGATATGTCTCCTCAGTCACGTTATACTTGGCCAGAACCGCAGCTTTAATGTCAACATAGGATCCGGAACTTTGATCGTCCATGCCTGCATAGGCCTCCAGAGCTTTGCCTGTTAACAGAGTTACCACTCGGGCCGCCCACTCATCAGTTTGCCATCCCCACGTTCTGGCAATGCGTTCAAACCGCACAAAGAAGCTCTCCACATCCTCACCTTCTACAAAAGCAGGAATTTGTGGTTCATGATAATGTCTGAAAGAGGCTACTGGTGGTGGAGACATACCTGGCAAATGGTCTTCAGGTAGCGTTTGAGGAGGTTCTGAAAGCATGGCTCTTCCCCCTGAGGCCTGCGGAAATGTTCTGGGAGTAGGTAATGGGTAATGAGTTTGTTGGCTCAGTTGTTCAACTGATTCCCACCCTGTCTTGGGTTTCTGGAAAATAGTAGCCTTTAAACCATTCAGTTCATCAAACAATATTTTCTCATTTCTTTGTTGTTGCTGCATAAACTTCCTCATTTCCAAAAGAAAGTCTTGACCCACCACAATTCCTTCTGCTTCACCTTGGGGTGTACTAACTTTACTGATCTTGGGTCTCACCACAGGTTCACTCTCTAGACCTTGCACGTTCATCACCCGAAATGAGTCTATCACAGCCTCCTCAGTTGCCCCAGCCTCCAACTCCAAATCACCTGCTTGAGCTTCAACAGTGTCCTCTTCCCCCTCAGAGAGTAGGATTGGATGAGCTCGGGTTATCCTTTGAGGTCCTCCATGTCCTCTAGTAGTCATCTTGAGGTTTGCAGTTTTCCTCTTCTAGTGTCAGTCACTCCATAAAGACTTCTTATCCCACTTCTGACACCATTTGTGGTAAGATGGTCGATGCAATGGCTAACTGACAGCAAAAGAAGTGGCAAAACTCCAGGAAAAGTCCATGGAAAGTCCTTTTTTTTATTCTTGGGATCCACAAGTTTCAAACAGACATAGCAAAAACCAAAGCAAACTATCAAATAAATGGGCAATTTGAACCCAGGAAAAAAAAAACAAAACAAAAGAAAACTTATTTAAAGTACAACTCAGGACATAACAGAAAACTAAAGAAAAACCTAAATAGTTGGCTACTGTTCCAACAAACACCCGTCCCCCCATTCAAACATTTCCACTACTCTTTTATACCCTTGGCCCCCTCCCCTAGTATTCAAACGGACCAATCATAACACTCCATTTGTTAAACGGTACATTTCACACTTCACATAGACTTTCAGCCTCACAAGTCACACCCATAATTAAGTTCTCCTTTAACCAAAGGCTTCCCTCCCTAATAATTCATCAAAGTATACATATACAAGACATTTTAATCCACACATCCTTAATTATCATTATTTTCTGGAACAGTATCTCATGTCTTATATGTATCACATGATCTGTATCACAGTTGACTGGATGGGACTGTGTGACTTTTAAGGACATTTCATCACTCATCTGTGTGAACTGATTTATATATGAGGTTAATGTATTTTTGATGATAATTATTTTCATTGAATCTTATTTGTCTTGATGCTACTTTATCAACTTTATAGTCTATGCTTCAATAAAATGAAAATGGTGAATATTGTGTTCTGAAGATTCTTGGTAAATACACAATTTTACTAGGTAGGCTCATATGTGTTTATTTTAGACTTGGAAAAACAACATATTAATTATTGGGATTATTTTTTTATTTAAGACATAAACATTTTTGATCGGATTAATAACATCTGGGACATCAGTACACCAGAAAGTAATTTTTTTATATTTTAGTAACAAATATGCAAATTTTTTAGTGTAATAAAGGGAGTTACGAGATTAATTATTCTGCATTACAAGATGGTGCCATGGGCTTTATTGTTACAAACACTTGAGGGATAACTGAGAATGTAGCAGGAATGATCAATGGGATCTTGTACTGCATTATAACCAAGAGCACACACATTACTGATGTCCAGCACCTGAGGAGCAAGATACGGGGGGTGAGGAGGACATTTTTACACTGATTTTTGCTAAATAGTTATATATATATATATATATATATATATATATATATATATATATATATAAATTAATATTCTTAGCACTGCATGAATTTGTCCTTGTGTAATAGTGAAGTATCACAATGTGTATACATTGTCCTTGATTACTGCTTTACAAGTGGGGAATAGATAAAGGCAAGTTGTTGCAGGTTCATCCATTATATTTCTTGCCATTTACTTCAAAAATCAAATAAATAATCTATTATTTTCATTATTAAATCATTTCTTTCTAATTTTTCAATGTTTCATCAGATGGCCTCACAATGTCCTGTCAAAAGGTATAATAGTCATGATGAATAGAATAGAAAACAGAGGACTGTGAAAACTGTCAGATATAAATGTGACTCAGCTCAGTTTGTTGTCCATGATGAGGAGAATACATATATGTAGGTTTTACTGCCCTTCTACCCCCAGGGGCCCAGTAGCACCCCCCGGAAGAGCCCAAAACTGTACTTTTCAAATGGCTGTAAATCAGAGTCCAATTAACATATCAAAGAGAAAATGGGCAGGATTATTACTTATGCTATGCTGATAAAATAATGTTGAGCTCAGTTTTCAGAAATAAATGGAAAGCTGACATAAAGGCATTTTAAATATTGCTCACTGTAAAATACCACATTTCAGCCTGCCTCTCAAATATATCATAGAGGTTTGCACAATAAACATATTTAGATATCCAGTTTTCCTTAAAATAAATAATTTATTTCGTTTCGTTAATAAAAAGTTTTAAACTACATTACCCACAAGCCTCCGTCGTTCTATCTATGCAAAGACAACACTAGGGGGCTGTTTTTTGTAGTTCATTGAAGTTATGCTTAGGGTTAGGATTAGGATCTCGCTAAAGATGTCATTTTTGTCAAGATAGCAACACTTTATTGTTGACTTAATATATTACTAATGTGATGATAGCAGCAAAACATACTTTTTAACATGATGCGCTGTTTAATATGGGTTAAAAGATAGTCCAACCACAGACTGTCCTGAAAATTCATAGCCAATGACATCAAAGCTGAGCAGCAGCGTCACACTTCCTTATCCATGTATGACCGACGTCTTTCGTTTTTCGGCTGAAGGGATAGATTCGGTTAACAATAGATTAAGCTTGCTACTTATTAGATTCTGTTTTATTAACGTCTTCACCTTCCTCCGTTGTTCAGCTTGACAAACATTGGGCAATATTGATGTGCACATGCCCAGCAGTCGCAGTTGTATCCAACAGACAGATTCCTCTATAATAAATATAAGACACATTTTTAAGATTTGTATTTTTTTTTTTGACCAAAGACAAATATATTTACTAATCAAATGACGTGCTTCTAAAATTTACATTGCATATTACATTGTGTTTTAAAGTTAAAATTGTTCACATTTGTGTTTCTGTGATTTACCATTCTCTACCATTTGAACTCTAGGAATAAAAACTGAAATTATAAATGAATGAATGAATGAATGAATGAACAAATAAATACATAAAGCATAATTACATGCATATTTTTGTAAGGATCTTCCATTATTTATTTATATGTCAAACTCATTTAAAGACAACATGCCCAAATTACTACACTGCTTCCTCTGTCACCAAGCTCATTTTTGCCACCATAAAGAATAAAAAGGCAGTTATGTTGTAAACATTAACTATTTTCAGTATGCAAATGAAAATGCTTTTATTAAAAAACAAAACAGTAAATACAGTATGTCTTTCAGAGAACACTGGAAAAAGTGTTGTGACCAAAATGTTATACAACACAATGTAAATGTTTCAAACTCACAAAAAAACACCATGAAGACATGCATGTCAAGTGTGCAATATATTTTTAATATGGAGCGCTATTTTTAACTATTGTTTTCATCACTGGTTCTGTAATGTTTTCATTATGAGCTTAAACAAAGTTAGATTAAAACAAAGTTACATCTTCTGCAAAAATCAAACCACTGCAAAGTCTAATCACTGATCCAGGGACCATTTCTGTGTGTGCGGGGGATAAAGAGTTAACGAGTTGAGTCCTTGTGCATGATGGAGCTACAGCGTTATCCTCAAACAATCCTGTAAGACAGAAAGGAAGGAAATATTAAATTACATTCAACTTATACATTACACTGTGTTTTGTTTAGACCATAAAAGCAGCCTCTGTAAAGATGCTGTATAATTAAATGTTAAATGCATCCATTATTGAAAGCAAGTAATTAATAGCAAGCTATAGTCATATGAATTCTTTTGATAGTGTCAGATGAGACCATCCTGGGGCTTGTACAATATCATACAAGTGTTAAACTGGATTATTAAGACTGTGATGTGTTTAGGGATCATTTTTAAGACTTTGACCCTGTCCAGATACCCACACTTGCAGTCTTGGCCACTTGAGAGTGTGTGTACATGACAGTGTGTGAACGAGACTGTCCCCGGTCTTAATAATGCCAAAGCACAGCGTCCTTAACACACACTAAACCTCTCCAATACTGCTCCAGAGCGCTATACAAAGCTTTGTGTATCCCATCATGCATCATGTTTTGGAATAAATCGTCAGACTTTTTGCCGAGATCTCACAAGAGGTCATGGGAAGCTGTCCAATGTACAGTATGTGAAATATTGATAATTAGTTATTAAAAATCTCTGTAAACACATAAGTGTCCCATAAGGCAGTGGCTCCCAATCCTGGTCCTGGAGAACCCCAACACTGCACATTTGAGATGTCTCCCTGATCAAACACACCTGATTCAACTCATCAGCTCATCAGTGAAGACTCCAAGGCAGATAAGAGAGACACCAAAACCGTGCAGTGCTGGGGTTCAAATAAGTAATCAAGTGGTCAAGTGCAAAGATGGCAAGTGTGGGTATTTGGACAGTGCAACAGTTTAAGAAACAACAAATGCTGTACAAATTATAACAGCAGGAATGTTTGATAAAAGAGACAAACTATCACAGACTTACTGCTGCAAATATCTGCCTCCGCAGCTTTCTGTCTTCTCCATTTCTGAAGGAATCCCTCTCCAGAAACACCACTGGGCTGACTGCCTTTACGTCTTTTCAGCTAAAAATAAAAAAATAAAAATAATAAAAAGGGGAGAGTAAATAAAATTGAATTATATACAGAATGTTAATAATGATCTGTGAGCAAAATATTTAGATATAATATATATATATATATATATATATATATATATATATATATATATATATATATATATATATATATATATATATATATATATATATATATATATATATATAAACTGATATGAAAGAACTGCAAGATGGAAAAATGCATGTTTTATTATTTATTTTTAATTTGATTTTTTTTGGGGGGGGGGGGATTTACATTAAAAGGTATTAAAAGCATGGTACAGAACATATGATTACTGTGATATCTGTCATATAAAAGCACATAAAAGCACTAACATTACAGTGATACAAACATAGCTGGTTTGGTGATTATTGTATTGTTGTATTGATTATTAATATACCATAGTAAAACTACAGTTATAGTTACTAATGTCCTGTTTACTGTGTTTTAACTTCACATTTCATTTATTACTATTGTAAGTGTCGTGATTACCATGATTTTACTACAAATACAACTTACATCATTAATCCTGAAATTAATAATAATATAAATCGGATCGAAGGTCTATGGCACGTCAGGTGACAGTTTAATCAGACTAATTAGCAGCTGTGTTCATTTATTTAAACGCAATGAAACTCAAAGACAGCCGCGGATGACCGATATAATACAGCGATTAAACATATGGCACTAATTTGATTAATAAATAAGACAGAATACATTTTATAAAAGGCATTAAAAGAGCGTATTTACGACTACTCACCCAAACTGTGGAACTGATAGCAAGTATCGCGATGTGTGCTGAATGAGACTTCTTGAACGTGATTTCATAGCGATAAACATCTCATGTCCTCGTGTCGAATTCTGACGCCAAAAGTTTCCCATTGAAAGCAATGAAGGTCGTAGTGCTTCGATATTCGACGCCGAGAGGCACATTTGGCGTCATAAAAGTGACGCTAGGGGCGCTTGACCATGCTTCGGTTTTTGACGCCTTTGGAGTGAGAATGGGTTGTAATATTTTACATTTTATATTAAGACTTTTGATAAAAGTGGCGTAAATTTATACTGTGATTGAAGCGATGAGGCTTGGTAAAAATTGAAATACCAGAACAAAGGCTAATGATGGCGGAATAAAAACAAAAGAATAATGATAAAAGTATAATGAGGATTTTGTGTCATACCTGGCCGATGTGTGAAAGGCTCGTTTTGTAAGAACAATAGAATCATGAACGGGGCAGTTTGTTGGTCCAGACTTGAGATAATAGAGCTCGGGCGTAGACGTCATGGAATGGTGCATTGTGGGTAACGGCGGCCATTTTAGAGGCATCGCAAAGCAGGTTTGTAATAAGATAATAGCCAGTCTCCAGAAAAAGTTATAGAACGTGACAAAAAAAGTTGCCTATACCTATACGGACAAACTTAATAATGAAGCCAAACAACGCTACTTAAAAAAAAAAAAAAGGTTGTAGGCGGAATCGATCCCTATGAACACATGAAAGTTTACCAAGCCTCAGTTTCCCTGATAATTTATCCTACCGGGTCTGTGGAGTGAGCGCTTACACCTCCGATCAATTTAAAAATGTCACTTTCACTTTTTAAAAAGTCACTGGAGGCTCACCTGCAGATCATAAATGGATCTGCAAATTAAACGTGGAGAAAACAATCTTTTTCACTAAGGAAATGTTAACATTAACCAAGCATCAGTGGTGACACACACACACACACACACACTTATCAGATTCTGCGAGCTATGAAGCTTGTCTATGCGGGTTTGTTACACTTCAGGAGTAATTACTCACCTATCATACTTGCAAAAATCCACTGTTTTCCTCCGGTAGTTCTGTAATCCGGTATAATATTGACGAACATTCACCTCAGACACAACCCACCATTCACCAAAACAAGACGCTTAACTTCCTATTTTGAAGTTCGTTCCAGTTTTTTTTTTTTTTAAACAAGTTGTTCAAATTTGTTAAATACAGTCAGCACAAAAATATCAAAAAGCAAATTAAGTTCAGGATTGGGTCAAAAGAAAATGTTTAAACAAAAAATACAGACACTAAACTGACTCCCTTACTGGCCAAAAACTAGAGAAAACGTAATGTGTTTGTGTCTGAGTTTGTGTGTGTGTATGTGAGAGAGAGAGAGAGACCATACACAACATGTCTCACCATAACTATGTATTATAATATTATCGAAGGTGATGGTTTCCCTCCGTACAGTGGCGACCCAAGCCATCTGACGCCTCTTGGTGATTTCAGACACCTTGTGTTTTTTTTCCAAGTAGGAAAATGTTGAAAACTAATATGATTCACGAGGCGTTTGCCCTGTCGATCATGAAACCGATTACAGCAGTTCACAATACAGCAATACTGAACCATTTTCCAAAAAATAATCAAAATTAATGACCAAATGACCAACGTTACCTAATGCCTACTATACAGTACATCTACTTCTGTACCGCGATTCCCACAATGCATTGCGACGTGACGCAACGATCCCGACCTCTATAGGAGACTTAGGTCTCTGCAGAGCAAAAGTGGCCGTTTATCACCATGTGGGTGTTTTCAAACTTCTGGGTGTTTCTGAATCATGCAATCTAAATGATCCCCCTTACCCAACCCCACTCCTAAACCTAACGTCACTATTACATCAACCAATCAGGTATCATGGTGTAAAAACACCTTGATCTAGTAACTCCCATTACTTTCTTGCAGAGACCTATACTTGGATAATAGCACTCCAGGAGTGCTTACAGTGGTCAATGTTTTAGCCTTTTATGAACCTTCCCTAAAAGCACACGACATGGTCTTAGAAAATGTTTCATAACATTTTGTGAAACATTTTTAAAATAGCTTTTACTTTAACAAATTATTTGGACCATTGGCAAGTTTGTTTTCTGACAGGGAGTCACCCACTCCACATTTTGATTGACAACTGTTACAGCCTCTTAGTGACCCTGTTTACTCTTTTCTTTTCAACCGTTGGATAGGATTTAAAAAAAATGTCTGTTGTATTTGTGTGAGGTGGGTTGCTACTTCTGACAAAGTGCTGTTAAATATAGGTGAAACTAGGCCCCAAATTAAAAAATAAAAACCTTTCTTAAAAAGGCAAAATAATGCATGCACGTTTTCTTAATATGACAAAAAATACTGTACCATGCAAAGAAATAGTCCCACAAAGTTAACAAAACCTTGATAAAACGTTGTCTAGTCTGCTTTAGTAAATAGTTTTATGTGAAATATGTCTAAGTAAATTTTACATTGTGCATAACACTTTTAGCCTTGGCCATATTCCCAAAATAAAAAAGCTTTTAAGATGTTATAGATCAAGTAAGACCATACAAAAAAATGTTGGGTCTTGAATCAAAACTACTAAAGAGGGCAGTCACACCCTGGCAATGTAGAATACCTTCCACTTGAGGAATGAGTTGATTTGTGGGAAACAAATATGTCAATGAGCCATTTTACTTCTGCAGAAAGATACATTTATTGTATTCTGTATAGCTAATAGCTCAGAAATGTTGCTCTGGTTTATGCAAGAACAAAAGCTGTTGAAAAGATGTTAAAAGAAATACATGAATCATTAACATATCATATCATATAAGTACAGACAGCAGACTTCACCTCTTCTACAATGTTCAATGAGCAAACCACTAGCTAATGTGATGAGATTCTCAGAGAACAATGCAATGTGAAACAATGTGAACAATGTCAAAGTTAATTTTCAATCCATAGATGTGATCCAGAAAATGGTGAGATTATTGCCCTCTATCTTTGTATTTACTGAATATCCCATCTGATAGGTGATTTCACTGTAAACACAGAGAATGGGAAATATTTTCCTTTCCATTTTTTTAAACACAAACCCTAGTCACTGAGAACACAGATGTACACTGCATATTATGGAGGAATATTCAGCAGACAAAAACAATTATAATAATAAATAAAAATGGCATCACATGAAATTACAGTGCAAGCGCAAAGTAGGAACAGATTATTTAGGTTTGTATCCATGATTAAATCCTAATCCATGAATCTGCCATATCTCTTCTGCATGTTGGGCAGGGCAGTCTCGCCTCCATCCTCCCAAGTGCGTTTCAGAAACCCATTGCTTTTCTGGTTTTCCAACCAGTCAGGCCTGCCCACTCTGCGCATAAACCCCCCATATCTCTTGTGCAGGTCTCTCCCTGCCTCCCCTAGACCACTGTTCTCCTGTACACTCCTCAGGAATCCCCTATAGCGCTTGACCATGTCCCCATCATGCTGCTCATCTGATTTTGAGGTGGGACCGTCCCTAAGGATCTCTCTCAGCTGCTCCACCAGTTGGTCTTCGGCTCCACCTTCTGGCTTGTCCTTCTTCATAAAGCCTCCATATTTCTTACTCATGGCCTCTGTGATGTCACTCTCAGCTGGAGCTCTTGTGCCGATCTCTGCTGCTTTCTTAATCATGAAGCCCCCATAACGCTTCATGAAGCCACCATATTTTTTGGCGAGAAGATGGTCTGCACTCTCTTCATCTTGTTTAAGGTTGTCCATTGCAAGGCGATCCTTTTGACTGATGATGTTTTTGCAGATTTCTACTTGTCTAGAGTCCACTGTTCCTTCACACTGTAATGAGCAGGTCTATGGGAGACATGAATTACCAATCAATGCAATGAAACAATTGGTCCACTAGAGGGCACACATGTTCATTCTGTTGGCGTCCAATGCAGTTCCATATTAAAGACTGCTGATTACAACTAACAGTTTAAACAGTGGAAAATGGTGTCAGTTTGTCACTTGGCAACACAAGATTTGTCTCAAAATGACACAATGTAAATGTGTAATTACAAATATATTTACATAAATTACATTCAAGTTTAAATAGAAATTACAATATATTTTAGTTTACCTTAAATGCTAGTACACTCTGCATTACACTTACCATATTACAAAGACAATAGAGGTAATTATAAAATAAAAAAATAACTTATGTTAAATAACACTGTGAACTTCAGCTTCAGTTTTAATATAAATTTAAACTATAATACATTTTCACTTAATTGCAATTAACATGCAGACATTTGTAAATCTACATGTTACTGTAAATAAAAATTGTTAAGACTGATATACAGTATAGAGGGGAATGGGGCTAGTTGTCACACAATTCTTTAAAAGGATAGCTTCAGGTTTTGAAAGTCAATTTTTGTTAAGTATGGACTACAAAAAAAAAAAAAAAAAAAAAAAAAATCAATTGAACATTTTATTCCATTTTTTATTTCTCCAGGAAAATGAAAATACATATCATCTCACAAATATCCAACCATTTTGTCTCACTAAGGGGTAAGTTATCATAATAGAACCTGCCATTTAGTAAAATAATTACGAAACCACAAATTTATATTTAATAGATTGCATGTAATTTTTTACTTAAATCGTATCTCCAACCTGACTTTTGACTATGAAAAATAGCCTACACAGTGTAAACTTTTACACAATTATTAGTTGACTTTTGCCTGAACACACACACACACACACACACACACATATATATATGGAGAGAGAGAGAGAGAGAGAGAGATGAAATGAAATGAAACTCACCAGTTTGTCGATCTCTGTCTGTTGACGGAGCAGCCGGAAAACGCAGAGCGCGCAGTCTCTGCCGCATTCAGCGCGAACCATCAGCACGAGACATGCGCTCAAAACCAGACTCCACCAGTTCACAGTTAACGCCATGGGCTGCAAACAAGCATTTAACATTTACTTACATAATGAAAATGTAAATCAATCTTTGGCCGAGTCTTAACCATAGAACCATAAATAAACCAAACAAACTATCCAGTGTATAAAATTATTAGTTAATCATTTTATTATGGTACTTTTTAAATTCGGCACACAGTTTTTCTACATTAGTTTACCTGTTTACAGTAGCTTTCTTTGGCAGCGTCCACTGTATTGCTGAATATGGTGGACAGCTTCTCACAGGGAGCAAAAATAAAAAATTTTTTTATCAAAGTCAGTCGTGTAGGGAGTCTTTGGTTAAGTATCTTGTATCTCACAACACGACGATAAACCCCACATCTGCTCTGTTCAGAAACGACCGTCACAACTTTAAGTAGCATCCCCTTTCGACACCACGCCGTTTGCAATCTGACGTCAGCAGAAAGCTTCAGGCATGGAGTGACGAAAGAATTAATTAATGTGTGATAATTCTCGATTCTTGAATAATACAGTAGCCCAAACTAGTTTCGAGTGATTTCAAGTGTGTGTGTGTGTGTGTGTGTGTGTGTGTGTGTGTGTGTGTTTATTTATTTATTTATTTTTGTAGTTTGTGCTGCAAGTTGATGTCATGCTGAGCAATGTAATGCTATGGAGTCAATTTTGCTACTGTTTTAAATTAAACATGATGTAGGCTACTGCCCCACGTTGACTATCATTTAAAAAGAAAAGAGCAGATTCAGACAACAAAGGAACAGTACTGTAGCTCATTGCTATGAAAAGTGTTCAGCTGCCAAGCTGTCTTTTTTTTTTTTTTTTCATAATGTCTAATACAATCAAAGTAGACAGCATACCTTTTAAGATAGAAAAAAGTGTTCAACAAAATAATAGACTAACATATTTTTTTCCTAAAACTGGCTGAATATACTTTTGAAAATAAATGTTTCAAAAGGGTGTCACAATTCCATAAAATAACCATTGCTGGTTCCCAAAGACCCTTTCAGTGAACAGTTTGTAGGAGTTCCATAGAAGAACCAGGAGTGTGTTCAATCTAACTACCTAATCTGTGTTTTTTACTTAGCATGTGCAGTTTATTAATATCAGTGTCATCATGACTGCTCTATCGGATGTCATTGTTTTGCATGCAGTAAAATCCAATAGTTTAAATTACTTACAGTCATGGCCAAAAATATATAATGAAAGGTTAGATTATTGTGATTAAAAAATAAAATAAAAGAAACGAAGGATTAACAATGCAGATTCATTTTCACAGACTTCTTTGATCATATTTACCAAGGGTGCCGATATTTTTGGCCATGAGTTTATATATACTAAGTTACTGTTATACTTAATTGGTTTTATTAAGTTATAGCTTATTTTAAAAGGGTCCTGTTATGCTCCTTTACCATTTCTTGAATTTGTTGGGGGTGTTCTAGAATATGCGCTAATGCTTGGTGTTTCTACAAATGCTTAATTTTTTTTTAACATAATTAAATTTTCTCCCCGGCCTTGCACAAATGGCTCGATTAAATTACGGGTTTGATGAAGGATCGTCTTCCATAAAAACTTAATGTGATGCGATAGGTTAGCTATCCCAGTGCGTTGTGATTGGCGATCAGTTTAGACAGCGTTTCAGTACTGCCCTGCACCTTGTCAAAGCAGCAAGTTCCATTCTCTCTGGTATAGTTAAGGATGGAGTCAATATAACTATATAAATTTAAGCTGGATTCAGACCCAGAAAGTACTGAACAATAGGATCGTGCAGAGCCTTTGCAGGCATGGATATTGCAAGACATATTATAGTGGTAACATTATTGTTTTTTTTTTTGTTTTTTTTTTTGTTTTTTTGTTTACCTGTTAGAGTGGGAGAAATCGAGGTTTTACCATACTCAGAATTTGTGCTCTGCGTTTGACCCATCCAAAGTGCACACACAGCAGTGAATAAACACACACTGTGAACACACACCTGGAGCAGTGGGCAGCCTTTTAGGCTGTGGTGCCTGGGGAGCAGTTGGGGGTTCGGTGCCTTGCTCAAGGTCACCTCAGTCATAGCATACGTAGATGTCTTTGATATTCCACAATCCTGTCTGTTGCATTTATTGTCTGATGATCTAAAAAAAATAAAGATTAACTTTTTGCACTTTTGATGATATTTCTAGCAAGAAATCAATATTATAGTAATTAAATATACATTTTGTTATAACCAAAACTCTTTCTATTAAGTAAGTAAGTAAAGTTTATTTATATAGCACATTTATCACAGCAAAGCTGACCAAAGCGCTGAGCAAAGTCAAAGATAAACATAAAATAAACAAAACATATGATACAGTAAAACAATGGAACATAGAAAAAAATCCAATTTAAAATGCCTGGAAATAAAGATATGTTTTCAACTTCATTTTAAAGGTTGTGATAGAAGTTGCAAGGCGAATGTCCGGTGGAAGTTGGTTCCAGAGATGGGGGGCCGCGATAGAAAAAGCCCTATCACCCTTCGTTTTTAGGTGTGAACGAGGGACAACTAAAAGAGCTCTATCAGAAGCTCTTAGAGATCTGGAGGATGAAACAGGAATAATATGGTCTGAAAGATAAGATGGGGCTTGATCCATTAAGAGCTTTAAAAACAAACACTTTTTAAAAATTGAATTCTAAAATAGACAGGAAGCCAATGAATGAGGCTAAAACTGGTGTAATGTGATCTGTTTTCTTTGCCCCGGTCAACAGCCTTGCAGCATTGTGTACCATCTGCAATCATGCAATGGATGACTGAGGAAGACCCAAATATAATGAATTACAGTTATCAAGGCGGGAGGTAATAAAAGAATGAATGACTTTCTCCAGGTCATTAAAAGTAAAAAATGTTTTCAATCTCGAGATGATCCGTAACTGATAAAAACAGTTCTACCAGAAAGACTCGGGAAATAAAATGATGTACGAAGCACACATTTATTGACGACTCAGCAAGCATAATTATAAATTTCTTATAAATTTCTTTGGCGGAAGGCCCCCTTACCATGGTTCGTAATCCGAGGGTAGCGGACCTGCATTTCCTGCCTGAAGACGAAGGCAGGGGCGCAGCCAACCCCCCTGGAAGGTAAGGACAGGACCATCCTGGTGGTGATGGGGAAGGTGGAGGTTGTTATCACGTCGGCATCTGCGAACTCAAACATGTGTAAGTACGATCTTTTATACCGAAGTATAAAGACGTGATTGGATAATGATGAAGGTAGTAAGTGACGAAGTAATTGAGTCTTCCTGGCAGAACTTAGGCTAAAGCTTTCATTTCTACCAGAAAGACTCGGGAGATAAAATGATGTACGAATCATACATTTATTGACGACTCAGCAAGCATAATTATACATTTCTTTGGCAGATGGCCCCGTCCATGGTTCATTATCTGAGGGTAGCAGACCTGCATTTCCTGCCTGAAGACGAAGGCAGGGGCACAGCCGACCCCCAAAAATAGGTGGATTATGAAACCACCAGACGGGGCCAGGCTTCCCCCCAAAATAAGTAGATGAAAGTATACACACCAGTTGTGAATCCTAAGGTTCCTGGAAGATATAAAGAGAGTTAGCATGATCAGTATGATAAACGTTAGATTAAACCTCATATGCCTATTTTTAAATGAATATATATATATATATATATATATATATATATATATATATATATATATATATATATATATATATATATATATATTATATAAATATTTTAATTTTATTTCAGACATATACAGGCCTCGATAAACCATACAGAAATAGCCACGATGGGTCAGACATATGCGGCCTCGATAGACCATACAGAAATAGCCGCGATAGGCCAGACATAGACAGGCCTTGATAAACCGTACAGAAATAGCCACGATAGGCCAGACATAGACAGGCCTCGATAGACCGTACATAAATAGCCACGATAGGCCAGACATATACAGGCCTCGATAGACCATACAGAAATAGCCACGATAGGCCAGACATAGACAGGCCTCGATTGACCATACAGAAATAGCCACGATAGGCCACACATAGACAGGCCTCGATAGACCATACAGAAATAGCCACGATAGGCCAGACATATGCAGGCCTCGATAGACCATACAGAAATAGCCACGGTAGGTCAGACATAGACAGGCCTCGATAGACCATACAGAAATAGCCACGATAGGCCAGACATATACAGGCCTCGATAGACCATACAGATATAGTTTTTTTTTTTAATACATAAACCGCCGGTAACACCACTACCAGTAATTTCATGAATTTACCTGATCTATTACTGGAGAGCTTGCTGAGCCTTGAGAATGGTTTTTGAATCAAGTCTGGTGTATGGTTCGAATGCTGAGGAAGACCGATGATCTGCTGATGATCTTAATAGCTGATGTAGAGATTCCTCATTCAGCTGCTGAAGTAGCTGCCCCAATTCTGAATGAATGGCCGGTATAGAGAGAGAGGGATAGACTGCAGCTTTTGAGAACAGTGGTTGAGTGAGTTCTAAAACAGGCCTCGGAAAGGGGTGCTTCGTTTGGTAAGATAAAGAACGGTGCGTTTTTAGAAGTTCTAGGCCGGATTTTAAGGAATTTCACCATGGATGAGAAGGGACAGAAATTATTATTGATTTTTGAAATTGTTAAGGTAACACCAGAACCTTGCGCATCGGTTTTTGAGTGCTTAAGGAAGAGTGTGAAGAATTTAGGTTCGAATCGTAGATCTGAAAAGGAAATGCCGCGAGCAGGATCAAATTGATTAGTTTCTGAAGTGAATTCCCCTGGACGCATAAACCCATGAAAGGCAGATAAAAACACTGCCTCGAGAAGAATATTGAGGTACTTAGAAAGAAGGCCATAGCGGACGGAAGTAATTCATTTTTGCAATAAAGGCAGGGTAATAGGCAGACGTTTGTCTTTAATTTTGTTGGAGGATTTAGCTAACCCCTTAAGTAGTAATCGAACGGAGTATTCAGAAAAAAGGCTTTGAAAATTAGGAGAATTGGATGGCGGTGAGTAGTCTGCGAATAGAATACATTTTAAGATTGCGATTTTTAAAATTAAAGACGAGAAAGGAGCAAACGGTCGAAATTAGAATAGGAAAAACAGAAATTTGGAAGGAAAAACAAAACATTAGAAAAGCGGACCATGCAGATGTGTAGGCTTTGAGTATAGAGGGAGCGACGCCTTTAGTAATGTAATATCTAGCTGACGTAAGCAGGTCGTTTAGTTTAGTATCATGTCTGCTAACAGAGGGTAGATTGAAGGATCTGGGTTGGCTGAGGGGCACAACAGTCTGAAAGTCTGAAATCGAAATCGAGAGAGCGCATCAGCAATAACACTGGAGTGACCGGGTATGTGTTCAGCTTTGATAATAAAATTGAAAACAACGGATTGCCAAATTAACCATCTCAGAAAAGGCATGATCATATGGCAAGAAGATCTACCTTTATTAATGATGGCGACTGTGGCTTCGTTATCGCAGAGCATCAGGATACGTTTACGTGACCATTCTGGGCCCCAGATGACGCTGGCGACGGCTATAGGATATATCTCGTAAAGCGTGGATGAAACGGAGTTGGAAGCAGTTTTGGGGAAGTCGTTGGGCCATTTTTCAGCAAACCATTGACCTTGGACCCCCCGAAACCGATTGAATAATTGGAGTTGGAGCAATGATTCAAAATCGTCGTTGTAGAAAAAAGAAATACCGTTCCACTCGTTTTCCAGTCTTTTCCAGAATTTAATGTCAGATAAACAGCCTTCGTCTAGTTGGATTTGATAGCTTAGTTTTTCCGCGGAATGTGCCAGAGTTAACAATCGTGAAATGAAAGCCCTGCCTAGAGGAATGATTCTCATAGCGAAATTTAGGTGTTCGAGTAGCGAAAGCAAATCGCGCTTTGATATGGAATGTAGGGAGGGGAAAGATTCCCAAAAAAAACAGATTCTTTTGAGTTTTTCGGGGGGAAGAGAAGCTTGCTTTAGCACTGAATCTAGGGAAATCCCCAGAAATTCTAATGAAGTAGAGGGTCCCAAAGTTTTCTCAGCGGAAAGGGGGATGCAGACGTCGCTAAAAATATTTTTTAGAATCTACAAGACTGCAGATTGAGAAGACAGATAATCGATCAACAGAAAATCGTTGAGCAATTGTTAAACGAAAGGGAGCTTGCAGACGTTCAGCAAAATCCAACACATCTCTTCAGAGAGGCTATTAAAAATGTGAGGGCTACTTCTACACCCAAATGTAAGCCTAACAGCAAAATAGCATTTAGAATTCCATTTAACACCAAAAAGTGGCCAGTCAGAGGGATGGATTGGCATAGTTTTAAAAGCATCTGTGATATCAGCTTTAGCTAACCAAGCACCTTGACTGGCTACCTTGATTAAATGAGTGGCATTGTGGACCAAGGCGTAATGTAAAGAGAAAGGTGCTAAAGGTATGCATTCGTTCACGCTTGCTGTGTAAGCAGAATGAGGGGATGACATATCAAAAATACAAATGACGTAACCTTTATTTACCTCTTTCTCTAACAGATTAGAAACCACATCTGGTTCAGTAATAGCTGATTGGAGATTTTTAGCTATGAAAGAGGTGGTGAGATTGGAAAGGATGCCCACCCGAAACCCTTGAGACAGACCGGTGATTAGATAATTGTCAAAAGTCGGATCTGTATTAAGAAGAGAGGTAGCTAGAAAGATTAGAAACATTAATGGGAGAAGAAAAAAAGATAGCTTTTCAGAATTTTCTCCGAATTGGGGCTTTTCCTCGGATTGGAGGCTTGTATCGGCGTGAACAGACCGATTTCGGGTGCGGATCCTTGCAGAACTGCAAATGTGTTCATATTTGCATTGAGAGAAGGAACAGAGAGATTCATTAAAGTTATTGCAAATAAAAGCGCCTTTGTGTTTTGTGATATAGCGTTTCTTGCTGTCATGTGGAAGCCTTACGTTATCAGCACTTTGGACAGCGTGCGGCTCTTGGCTGGCAAAAGCTTTGGGGCAGAAAGACACAGAGTGTCCGTGAGCACTACAGATGTTACAAGCCAGCGTTTTGGCTCCGCCGAAATGGCGAACGAGCAGTTCAGTGTCCGTCACAGACCAGTCTAGTCTGGAGTTAAACAGCTAAATAAAGGAAGCGGATATAGCAGAGAATGATTTATGATATTCGAAGAATAATGTGTCCCCGTAACATTGATTGAAGTCAGCCATCATGGCTAAATACAAATCCAATTCTTCCCTTCGAGCTGGGAAAACCTGACACAGAATGTCTCTGAATACGCTGAAAGCGATGACAAACTCTTCGAATGTAAGATTCAGTTGAAACCTCGGATCGGAAGTTTTAAGCAAGACTGCCACGTCACCACAGTCGACCCCCTTCCTGTCAGCAGCAGGCGTGGGAAGCAGAAGTGAAGCAAGGTTTAAATCCTTACCTTGGATGATGTTTGTTCTGATGTGGGGAGATACCATAGCAGCGGCTGGAGAAACAAAACGCCTACCGAATAGCTGGCCAGGGGTTGTTGTTGAAAGGTTAAATAATGGAGTTTCGGTTGGAGCGGAGACATCTCGAAATGGAGTCTGAGCTGGTTGGTGAAAAGTTGGCAGGGCTGAAAAAGTAGAAGCTACGCTCGGGGGATGGCTTAATCCACTGACAGGAGGACGAAATTGAGGAGTTACGGCGAAGTTGACCAGTGCAGCCACACTCCGGATCCGGGCCATTGAAATCAGCAGCTGACTGTTCAAATTTTGCCATCCTTGATTCCAGACTTTTGACGGTTTGGGAGAGGATTTGAACCGCTTGGAGGAGTTGAGTGTTAACTCCGTCAGGCTCAGTGATGTACGGATGAACAGGTGCCCGAGCATGCAGCATGGTTCTTTTGGACGTGGTGATGATGACTTCGCTGTTCGAGTGGCCGGCCGCTGAAGGAGTCGTGAGATTAGAGACGAACTCAGGTGGATTACCCAGGGTATTTTGGGCGAGAAGAAGAAGATCCTCTCTGGACAGACCTTGGCTGACGGGAATGCCAGCTGATTCCAGAGTACTGTACACGTCCTCCGTAGACCACGTAGCCCATGGCGAGTCACGGCGTTGGAGGCGTGTGCTACGCCGAGTTGGAATAGGAGAGGGTGGGACAAACTCATCATCGGAGTCTGAGCAGTCACAGATGATTGGGGTATCATTGAACATGGTGGTTTAGCAGTAAACGCGAGCAATTGTTATCACGTCGGCATCTGCGAAATCAAACATGTGTAAGTACGATCTTTTATAACGGACTATAAAGACGTGATTGGATAATGATGAAGGCAATAAGTGACAAAGTAATTGAGTCTTCCTGGCAGAACTTAGGCTAAAGCTTTCATTTCTTGACCTGGGAGGAGACTGAGGGGAAATGCTTGCCAAAAATCATTTATGAGACCACTTCTTAACTTAGGGGGGCCAAAGACGATTCGTTTTATTTTCAATAAGTCTAAGAAAGCTATTGGAAAACCATTTCTTGATGTCCGCTAGGCAGGCCAATAAGGGTTGAATTTTATCACCAGCTTTCAATGGTCTGTTTAACTGGGTATCATCAGCATATAAGTGAATTTAAACATTGTGTCTCCTAATAATGTCTCCCAAAGGTCGCATATATAAATTAAAAAGGAGTGACCCTAAAATGGATCCTTGAGGCACTCCACAGATAATAGGAGCAACAGATGAAGAAAACTTACCTAACTCAACAGAAAAAGACCTGTCTCTAAGATATGAATTAAACCACTGCAAAGCAATACCCCCAATACCAAACACATTTTCTTACTGGCAGAGAAGAATATCATGAACAACTGTATCAAAAGCAGCTGTAAGATCAAGAAGCAGAATAACTGAATTTTTACCACTATCCACTGCAAGCAAAATGTCCTTAAATACTTTAAGCAAAGCAGACTCAGTGCTATGATGGGCAGAGAAACCAGATTGGAGAGGTTCTGTTAATTTAGATGCATTCAAAAAGGAAATCAATTGTGAATATACAACATTTTCTAAAAGTTTTGATAAAAATTAAAGCTTAGAGACGGCGATAATTATCAAGGCAATTTTCCTCCAAACCCTGTTTCTTAAGCAAAGGCTGAACTAGAGCAAACTTAAAACATTTCGGGACTACCCCAGCACTTAGAGATGAGTTAATCAATGACTGAATAGAAGTCCCAATTTCAGAAAAAGAGGCCTTAATAAACTTAGAAGGAATGACATCAAGTGAAGAGGCAGTTTTCTTCATCTTATTGACCAAATCACAAATCCCTCAAAGAAACATTTTGAAAACAAGAAAAGGAAGCCGGACTTGCCAGCGAAAACAGTGACAGATCTGATGACTGCAAGGTAAAAGAGGAGTGAATAGCTAACCGTCTGGTTTCACCTAGATATCACACTATAGAGACTGTGTCTGTTCCCCAAACTAGAAAATACAAAAAACGTCCAAACCAAGTCAAGATTAACAATTTAATTGAGGTTGAACAAATAAAAAACAGATGCAATACGGATAAACAAATGATAAACCTTGGCTTATTGAAT
Source organism: Carassius auratus (assembly GCF_003368295.1). Taxonomy (NCBI): domain Eukaryota; kingdom Metazoa; phylum Chordata; class Actinopteri; order Cypriniformes; family Cyprinidae; genus Carassius; species Carassius auratus. The sequence goes on along the minus strand of NC_039244.1, from coordinate 8,364,951 downwards.
ATCAGATCCCTTTCTACGAAAAACTTTTTGTAAATAATATGATCACTGATCATAATCTATATGTGCTCTGTTTGACAGAAACTTGGCTAAAACCTGATGATTACATTATTTTAAATGAGTCCATCCCCCATGATTACTGTTATAAACATGAGCCGTGTCTAAAAGGCAAAGGGGGAGGTGTTGCTTCAATTTATAACAACTTTTTCAGGATTTCTCAGAGGGCAGGCTTCAAGTATAACTCGTTTGAAGTAATGGTGCTTCATATAACATTATCCAGAGAAACAAATGTTAATGATAAATCCCCTGTAATGTTTGTACTGGCTACTGTATACAGGCCACCAGGGCACCATACAGACTTTATTAAAGAGTTTGGTGATTTTACATCCGAGTTAGTTCTTGCTTGTTGCAGATAAAGTTTTAATAGTTGGTGATTTTAATATCCACGTTGATAATGAAAAATATGCATTGGGATCAGAATTATAGACATTCTGAACTCTATTGGGGTTAGACAACACCTTTTAGGACCTACTCATTGTCCAAATCCTACTCTAGATTTAATACTTTCACAGGGAATTGATGTTGATAGTGTTGAAATTATGCAGCCAAGTGATGTTACAGTATCTCAGATCATTATTTAGTTTTGTGCAAACTTCATATAGCCAAAATTGTAAATTCTACTTCTTGTTACAAGTATGGAAGAACCATCACTTCTACCACAAAAGACTGCTTTTTAAGTTATCTTCCGGATGTATCCAAATTCCGTAGCATATCCAAAACCTCAGAACAACTTGATGATGTAACAGAAACTATGGACTCTCTCTTGTGGGTTGTTTAAAAACCATGGCAACCTCACCGCCCTTGCCAGTACATTGTGGTGTACTAATAAAACAACAGTCCAGCGGACTGGGTATTACACTCCTCTCCGGCGAAGTCATAAACGTGGCAAAGCGGAGGTAGAAGAATCAAAGAAAACTGGAAAATGAAAAGCATATATATAATCCCAGGCGCATTGCCCCAAGTTATGCCGCTCCAAATATATTGTATCCAGGGAAAACTGGGTTGAGAATTGTAAGGTGGAAGCAATCACCCCATCTAATTCTCACTCGAACACCGCCACAACAATCTCTCTTTCTGCTGCGTTTTCCATACAGGAAGAACACAGCAGGGTAATTGGTAAACACACTCTGGCGCAGGTTAATCGGAAGAGGTTTGAGAACGAAAGTAGAGAACTGGGCAGTTTCTCGGGTAACCACCCAGTAAACATGCCCCTTTGGGCCCCAATACCGGCATGAAATACGTGGCACGTGTGGAACCCGAGTGGGACAGCCCAAAAGTGGGGGTTTAGTGTGGGTTGGCCCACACAAATCTGAGTGGGCCACTAATAGGACCAATTGTGTGCCCATAACATGACCACAGTTATGTACACAGTGTGGGCTGGGTGTGGGCACAGTGAAGAGAGTGTGGGTACAGTGTGGGCACAGTGGGGAGAGTGTGGGTACAGTGTGGGCTGGGTGTGGGCACAGTGGGAAGAGTGTGGGTACACTTTGGGCTGGGTGTGGGAACAGTGGGGAGAGTTTGGGCACAGTGTGGGCCGGATGTGGGCACAGTGGGGAGAGTGTGGGTACACTGTTCAATTCAATTCAATTCAATTCAAGTTTATTTGTATAGCGCTTTTTACAATACAAATCGTTACAAAGCAACTTTACAGAAAATTATGTTTCTACAATATTTAGTAATAGCTTATAAGAGGTGACTGTCAGTTTGTGCACGTATGACAGGATTTGTAGAAAAATGTATTCAAGTCGTAGTCACCCAGATGACAAACATTATTAATATTATTAATAATTAATATATGATTCAGTCACACTTGTAGCAATATTTGTTAGTTCTGTTGTTGATTCAGGGTTAGCATCATCTGGGGTCCTCTGAGGGTCAGCATCATCATCCTCTGATGGGATTTCTGGCCGTGTTCTGCGGTCCTGCGCTGATCAGGCCGCTGGTTTGTTTACATTCATTTTTAATGAGTCTCTTGCTACATCGGTGGTTCCCATCTCATTCAAAAAATCAGTCATCATCCCTGTGCCTAAAAACAATAAACCCTCTTGTCTGAATGACTATCGTCCAGTTGCCCTCACATCAATAGTCATGAAGGTCTTTGAGGGACTGGTTAAAAACGTCATCTGCTCCTCCATCCCGGATACTTTGGACCCTCTTCAGTTTGCTTATCGCCCAAACAGATCCACAGATGATGCCATCTCTCACATCCTGCACTCTTCTCTCACACACATCGACAGCAATAACAGGAACTATGTAAGGTTGCTATTTATTGACTATAGCTCAGCTTTTAATACTATAGTCCCCATAAAGCTAGCTTCCAAATTCATAGACCTCGGACTGAATTCTTCACTCTGCGACTGGATCCTTGATTTCCTCACCGGCAGACCTCAAGTGGTGAAACTAGGCCAGTACACCTCCAGCTCCATCACCCTGAACGTAGGAGCCCCACAGGGCTGTGTCCTGAGTCCCCTGCTCTACTCTCTCTACACACATGACTGCGTGTCTTCGCACAGCTCCACATCCATTATCAAATTTGCTGATGATACTGTGGTCCTCATTCACAACAATAATGAGACTGCATACTTGGATGAGATAGAGAAATTGACATCATGGTGCCAGGACAACTGTCTCTCTCTGAATGTGAGCAAAACTAAAGAACTGATTGTGGACTTCAGGAAGAGACAGCAGCAGCCCTACACTCCTCTTATGATCAGCGGGACCCCTGTGGAGAGGGTGAACAGCTTCAATTACCTTGGTGTAAACATCTCGGAGGACCTCACTTGGACTACTCACATTCAAACACAGGTTAATAAAGCCAGGCAAAGACTGTACCATCTGCGACAGCTGAGGAAATTCAGGGTCTCACCAGCAATCCTGAAAACTTTCTATTCTGGGGCTATAGAAAGCGTATTGACTCAGTGTATCTCAGTGTGGTATGGGAACAGCTCCAGCCAAGACTGCAAAGCCCTGCAGAGAGTTGTGCGCTTAGCTGAGCGCATTTCAGGGTCTGCTCTCCCCTCTCTGCAGGACATCTACCTCAAACGCTGCAGAAGTAGAGCTGCAAAAATCATCAAAGACTCCACCCACCCCAGTAATCATATTTTCACTTTGCTGCCATCTGGTAAGCGCTTCCGTAGCCTGATGGCAAAAACTGAGAGACTCAGGAGGAGTTTCTTCCCCCAGGCCATCAGGCTCTTAAACTCTAAACCAGCTTCTTAACATCCTCATGCCTCCACTTAATGTTCACTTTATCTTTTTACTATATTCACTACCTCACATAGACACACTGACAGTGTCGCCCTGTTTTGCACATTTGCTTCTTGTACATTCCTGGGTATCTTAATATTTAAGACTACAGTAAAATGCATATATGCACATTGTACATCCCTGTACATCTTAATATTTAAGACTACAGTTTACACTCATGCACATTATTTTGCGTTCTATATTTAATTCTACAATATAAATTTTTTATATTTTATTCTTATATTTTTATTGTTTACTTTTATTTCATTCTTACATAGCTTTATTTATGTATATTTTCATCTGTGTTGTTTTCTTTAATAATTGCACTGTCCATGGAGCGGACCTGACTCACATTTCACTGCTGGTTATATATGCTATATATAATTTTGTATGTGACGAATAAAAATCTTGAATCTTGACCGTATCATAGTACTGAGACTGCTCTCCTTAGAGTTACAAATGATCTGCTCTTATCATCTGATCGTGGGTGTATCTCTCTATTAGTTTTATTGGATCTTAGTGCTGCGTTTGACACAATTGACCACAACATTCTTTTGCATAGACTTGAACACTTTGTTGGCATCAGTGGAAGTGCATTAGCATGGTTTAAATCGTACTTACATGACCGCCATCAGTTCGTAGCAGTGAATGAAGATGTATCATATCGATCACAAGTGCAGTATGGAGTACCTCAAGGCTCAGTGCTAGGGCCGCTACTCTTCACGCTTTATATGTTACCCTTGGGAGATATCATCAGGAAACATGGTGTTAGTTTTCACTGTTATGCTGATGATACGCAGCTCTATATTTCCTCGCAGCCTGGTGAAACACACCAATTTGAAAAACTAATGGAATGCATAGTCGATATAAAAAAATTGGATGACAAGTAATTTCTTACTGCTAAATTCAGAAAAAACAGAGGTGTTAATCATAGGGCCTAAAAACTCTGCTTATAATAAACTAGAACACTGTCTAAGACTTGATGGTTGCTCTGTCAATTCTTCGTCATCAGTTAGGAACCTAGGTGTGCTACTTGATCGCAATCTTTCCTTAGAAAGCCACGTTTCTAGCATTTGTAAAACTGCATTTTTCCATCTCAAAAATATATCTAAATTACGGCCTATGCTCTCAATGTCAAATGCAGAAATGTTAATCCATGCATTTATGACTTCAAGGTTAGACTATTGTAATGCTTTATTGGGTGGTTGTTCTGCACGCTTGGTAAACAAACTACAGCTAGTCCAAAATGCAGCAGCAAGAGTTCTTACTAGAACCAGGAAGTATGACCATATTAGCCCGGTCCTGTCCACACTGCACTGGCTCCCTATCAAACATCGTATAGATTTTAAAATATTGCTTATTACTTATAAAGCCCTGAATGGTTTAGCACCTCAGTATTTGAATGAGCTCCTTTTACATTATACTCCTCTACGTCCGCTACGTTCTCAAAACTCAGGCAATTTGATAATACCTAGAATATCAAAATCAACTGCGGGCGGCAGATCCTTTTCCTATTTGGCGCCTAAACTCTGGAATAACCTACCTAACATTGTTCGGGAGGCAGACACACTCTTGCAGTTTAAATCTAGATTAAAGACCCATCTCTTTAACCTGGCATACACATAACATACTAATATGCTTTTAATATCCAAATCCGTTAAAGGATTTTTAGGCTGCATTAATTAGGTAAACCGGAACCGGAAACACTTCACATAACACCGTACTTTCTACATCATTAGAAGAATGGCATCTACGCTAATATTTGTCTGTTTCTCTCTTGTTCCGAGGTCACCGTGGCCACGAGATCCAGTCTGTGTCCAGATCAGAGGGTCACTGCAGTCACCCGGACCCAGTACGTATCCAGACCAGATGGTGGATCAGCACCTAGAAAGGACCTCTACTGCCCTGAAAGACAGCGGAGACCAGGACAACTAGAGCCCAGATACAGATCCCCTGTAAAGACCTTGTCTCAGAGGAGCACCAGGACAAGACCACAGGAAACAGATGATTCTTCTGCACAATCTGACTTTGCTGCAGCCTGGAATTGAACTACTGGTTTTCGTCTGGTCAGAGGAGAACTGACCCCCCAACTGAGCCTGGTTTCTCCCAAGGTTTTTTTCTCCATTCTGTCACCGATGGAGTTTCGGTTCCTTGCCTCTGTCGCCTCTGGCTTGCTTAGTTGGGGTCACTTCATCTACAGCGATATCATTGACATGATTGCAAATAAAAACAGACACTATTTCAACTGAACAGAGATGACATAACTGAATTCAATGATGAACTGCATTTAACTATAATTTTGCATTATTGAGACACTGTTTTCCTAATGAATGTTGTTCAGTGCTTTGACGCAATGTATTTTGTTTAAAGCACTATATAAATAAAGGTGATTGATTGATTGATTGAATCTTGAATCTTGAATCTTCTCAGGTGTTCTGGATCCAGACTGGAGCTTTTGTAAATCCTAGTTACCATGGGATGTAAATCCCGTGGCAAAACATAGAAACAAATAGAGACATCATTAGCATAGCTGCTGTTCCAACAAAGTAAAATTAATTATTTTAACACAAGCTAAAGAATAAGAATGCACATTGGATCATATACAACTATACTCACAATTTAAGATACATTATTCAAATGCTTGGCAAAAGAGATGCGTTTTTAATCTAGATTTAAACAGAGAGAGTGTGTCTTAATCCCGAACATTATCAGGAAGGCTAATTCCAGAGTTTGGTAGCCAAATGTGAAAAAGCTCTACCTCCTTTAGTGGACTTTGCTATCCTAGGAACTACCAAAAGTCCAGCATTGTGTGACCTTAGGGAGCGTGATGGATGGTAGCGTGGTTGAAGGCTAGTTAGGTACGCAGGAGCTAAACCATTTAGGGACTTATAGGTAAGTAATGATAACTAGTAACTGATACGGAAATTAATAGGTAGTCAGTGCAGAGACTGTAAAATTGGAGTAATATGATAATATTTTCTTGACCTTGTAAGGACTCTAGCCGCTGCATTTTGGACTACCTGTAGCTTGTTTATAGAAGAAGCAGGACAACCACCTAGAAGTGCATTACAATAGTCCAGTCTAGAGGTCATAAATGCATGAACTAGCTTTTCTGCATCAGAAACAGACAACATGTTTCGTAGCTTGGCAATGTTTCTAAGATGGAAGAATGCAGTTTTTGTAACATGGGAAATATTATTTTTAAAAGACAAGATGCTGTCTAATATAACACCCAGATTTTTGACTTTAGAAGAAGTAACAGTACATCTGTGTAGTTGCAGATTGTAATCTACAAGGTTCTGTGTAGTGTTTTTTGGTCCAATAATTAATATCTTTGTCTTAATAGGAGAAAATTATTGGTCATCCAATCTTTTAAATTTTTAACACACTCTGTTAGCTTAGATAATTTAGAGGTTTAATCTGGTCTCGTTGAGATATATAGCTGAGTATCATCAGCATAACAGTGGAAGCTACTTCTGTGTTTTCTAATAATATTACCAAGGGGCAACATGTATATTGAAAATAGAAGGGGACCTAGGACGGATCCTTGTGGCACTCCATATTTTACTGAAGATAAATGAGATGACTCTCCATTTAAGTAAACAAAATGGTAGCTACCGGCAGGTAGGATCTAAACCATCTTAGAGCCTGCCGTTGAATACCTGTATAGTTTTGTAATCAATCTAGGAGTATGTCATGATCTATGGTGTTGAACGCTGCACTAAGATCAAGTAAAACTGTAAATGAGATACAGCCTTGATCTGACGCACGAAGCAGGTCATTTGTAATTTTAACAAGTTCAGTTTCTGTACTATAGTGGGGCCTGAAACCTGACTGAAATTCTTCATAAAGATCATTCTTGTGCAGGAATGTGCTCAATTGAGCAGACACAACTTTTTCTAAAATTTTAGACATAAATGGAAGATTTGAAATAGGCCTATAATTTGATGGTTGAATGGTTTTGGGACGTGACCTAAAGATAACGACGAGTTAATAATATTGAGAAGCGGTTCTTCGGCTACAGGTAACAACTCTTTCAGTAATTTAGTGGGCACAGGATCTAATAAACATGTTGTTGGTTTGGATACAGTGATAAGTTTATTTAGCTCTTCCTGTCCTATATTTGTAAAGCACTGCAGTTTATCTTTGGGTGCGATGGATGAAACTGAAGCGGTAGACGCTGTAGAATCTACATTCGCTATTGTATTTCTAATGTTATCTATTTTATCAGTGAAGAAATTCATAAAATCATTACTATTTAACGTTGGTGGAATATTTGAATCAGATCGTGTCTGGTAATTTGTTAATTTAGCCACTGTGCTAAATAAAAACCTTGGATTCTTTTGGTTTTCTATGAGTTTGTGGATATGCTCTGCCCTAGAAGTTTTTAGAGCCCGTCTATAGCTGGACATACTGTATTTCCATGCAATTCTAAAAACTTCTAAGTTACTTTTTCTCCATTTGCGTTCAAGACTACGAGTTACTTTCTTGAGAGAGTGAGTATTACTGTTATACCAGGGCAAAGTACGTTTTTCTCTATCCTTTTTCAATTTGATGGGGGCAACAGCTTCTAATGTATTAGAGAAAAAAGTGCCAATATTGTCAGTCATTTAGTCTAATTCATGTGTATTTTTGGGTACAAATAGCAGTTGAGATAGATCAGGCAGGTTATTTGCGAATCTGTCTTTTGTGGCCGGAACAATAGTTCTGCCCAGATGTTAACGCTGAGACATATAGTTAATATCAGTGATATGCAGCATGCAAGATACAAGGAAATGGTCTGTAATATCATCATATTGAGGTACGATAGCTATAGCAGTAAGATCGATTCCATGCGATATAATTAAATCTAGTGTATGATTATAATGATGAATAGGCCCGGTGACATTTTGCTTGACTCCAAAAGAGTTTATTAGGTCAGTAAACGCAAGTCCTAATGCATCCTTTGTATTATCAACGTGAATATTAAAATCTCCCATGATTAGCAACTTATCAACTGTAACCAGAAGGTCTGAGAGGAAATCTGAAAATTATTTTAGGAATTCTGTATATGGCCCTGGTGGTCTATGCACAGTAACCAGAGCAAGAGATACATTAGATTTCTTTTGCATGTCTGACAATGTAACATTAAGCAGAAGTATTTAGAATGAGTTAAACCTGTATCCCGTTTTCTGGGGAACATTGAGAATATCACTATATATTGTTGCAACACCTCCGCCACGACCTCTGATGGGACTCATACTTATAACAGTAGTTTGGTGGAGTAGACTCATTTAGACCAAAATAATCATTTGGTTTTAGCCAGGTTTCAGTCAAGCAGAGTACATCAAAACTATTATCTGTGATCATTTCATTTACAATAACTGCTTTGGGTGTGAGTGATCTAATATTTATGATCCCAAACTTTAAAGATTGTTTTTGTTAATTTACTTTACATTTTTCTGGTTTAATCAGGATAAGATTTTTTTCTAGATCCTACATTAAATTTATATTTTGACCACACTATTCGGGGAACAAACACAGTCTTAATAGATTGTACAGCGCAAGTACTTTTATTATTTAAGCGGGTGGAACAAAAGTCATCATAATAGTTATTTGAGAACGGTCTTACTAATCACATGGAGCGAAGTGTCCTGGAAATGTTGTCAGAAAGCAGCTCCGCTCCGACTCTGCTGGGGTGTAAGCCATCAGTGCGAAACAGCCTAGGACGCTCCCAGAAAAGATTCCAGTTATTAACAAATAGCAGTTTCTGTTCTTTACACCATGACAACAACCATTCATTTAAAGCAACAAGTCTACTGAACTCTTCGTGTCCTCGTCGATACGTGGGCAGTGGTCCTGACACGATGATCGTCGCCGCGGGCGTCGTGCTGCGAACCGTCTCGATCAGGCTGATGAAGTCCCTCTTCAGCGTCTCCGTCTGCCGCAGCGTGGTGTTGTTAACCCTGGCGTGAAGCACGACCGCTCTGGGTCTCTCGTCAGCCTTCAGGATCGCGGTTATCTGCGCAGAAACATCGAGAACACGAGTACCAGACAAACAATGAGTGTGCACTTTTTGCGTCCTGTCTCGCGGAGGGGAGCGAAGCAGTTCCGTGTGGAGATCTCGAAGACATGAAGGGGAAGAAGTCGCCGGCCGGGGCCTGGCTCGCGTCCTCCGCTGTGGATGCACTCAGGGTCTGTGGTGTCCCGGCGCCGGAGTGAAGGACATCTGGGAAGATCGCGTCCTGGGTGCACCGGGCCTGTGCAGAGAAACACACGGAGTAGACGAGGTGGGACTGTTAACAGCACGCTGTATACTTACCCCGGACTTGTGAGCGTCAACCCGGGATGTTTCCATCATTGCTCTCCGCTCTCTCAGATCTCCTCTGACGAAACCAGTAGTTCAATTTCAGGCTGCAGCAAAGTCAGATTGTGCAGAAGAATCATCTGTTTCCTGTGGTCTCCGTTGTCTTTCAGGGCAGTAGAGGTCCTTTCTAGGTGCTGATCCACCATCTGGTCTGGATACACACTGGATCCTGGTTACTGCAGTGACCCTCTAATCTGGATACATACTGGATCTGGTGGCTACGGTGACCTCAGAATATTAGTATGTTATGTGTAAACCAGGTTAAAGAGATGGGTCTTTAATCTAGATTTAAACTGCAAGAGTGTTTCTGCCTCCCAAACAATGTTAGGTAGGTTATTCCAGAGTTTAGGCGCCAAATAAGGAAAAGGATCTACCGCCCGTAGTTGATTTTGATATTCTAGGTATTATCAAATTGCCTGAGTTTTGAGAACGTAGCGGACGTAGAGGATTATAATGTAAAAGTAGCTCATTCAAATACTGAGGTGCTAAACCCTTCAGGGCTTTATAAGTAATAAGCAATATTTTAAAATCTATATGATGTTTGATAGGGAGCCAGTAATACTCACTCTATCAAGTATCGTATCGTATCGTAGTCTCGAACACAAATGGAGAAAAACTAACTTGGAAGTTTTTAGAATTGCATGGAAAAACAGTATGTCCAGCTATAGACAGGCTTTAAAAACTGCTAGGGCAGAGCATATACTCAAACTCATAGAAAATAACCAAAACAATCCAAGGTTTTTATTTAGCACAGCGACTAAATTAACAAATTACCAGACGCCACCTGATTCAAATATTCCACCAATGTTTAATAGTAATGACTTCATGAATTTCTTCACTGATAAAATAGATAAAATTAGAAATATAATAGCGAATGTAGATTCTACAGCGTCAAACTCTTCAGTTTCATCCATCACACCCAAAGATAAACTGCAGTGCTTTACAAATATAGGACAGGAAGACCTAAATAAACTTATGACTGTATCTAAACCAACAACATGTTTATTAGATCCTGTACCCACTAAATTACTGAAAGAGTTTTTACCTGTAGCCGAAGGACCGCTTCTCAATATCATTAACTCATCGTTATCTTTAGGTCACGTCCCAAAACCATTCAAGCTGGCGGTTTTTAAGCACCTTATTAAGAAACCAAAACTAGATTCTACTGAACTGGCATATTATAGGCCTATTTCAAATCTTCCATTTATATCAAAAATCTTAGAAAAAGTTGTGTCTTTTTGACAAATTGAACACCTTCCTGCACAAAAATTATCGGTATGAAGAATTTCAGTCAGGTTTCAGGCCCCACCATAACACAGAAACTGCACTTGTAAAAATTACAAATGACCTGCTTCTTGCATCAGACCAAGGCTGTATCTCATTTCTAGTCTTACTTGATCTTGGTGCTGCGTTCGACACCATAGATCATGACATACTCATAGATCAATTATAAAACTATACAGGTATTCAAGGGCAGGCTCTAAGATGGTTTAGATCCTACCTGTCAGATCGCTACCATTTTGTTTACTTAAATGGGAAGTCATCTAATTTATCATCAGTAAAATATGGAGTTCCACAAGGATCCGTCCTAAGTCCCCTTCTATTTTCAATATACATGTCGTTTGGTAATATTATTAGAAAATACGGAATTAGCTTCCACTGTTATGCTGTTGATACTCAGCTATATATCTCAACGAGACTAGATGAAACTTCTAAATTATCTAAGCTAACAGAGTGTGTTAACAATTTTAAAGATTGGATGACAAATAATTGTCTCCAATTAAATTTGGATAAGAAAGAGATATAAATTATTGGACCAAAAAACAATACACAGAATCTTCTTCAATAAACAAGCTACAGGTAGTCCAAAATGCAGCAGCTAGAGTCCTTACCAGGCCAAGGGTTGTGTTTCCTGGGTTTCCACTAGGTGTCCTCCTTTCCCACGGTGTCTGTCACCTTATCACTTCCTGTTCCCTTATTTGGTCACCTTCCTCCTTGTTTGTGTTAATTGATTGTTCCCCACCTGTCTCCAGTTCCCTCATCATCCTTCTGTGTATTTATACCCGGTCTGTCTCAGTCTGTGTCACGGAGTCCTTGTCTAATGTTCATGTTAATCCATAGTCTTGGCCTTGCTGTGTGTTCTTGTTTATGTTTGGATTCTCTGGTTTTGACCCTGCCTGGACTGTTTACCCTTTGGATTTGCCCTTTAATAAAATCTCATACCTGCATTTGGATCTTTCCTCGTTTCCTGTATCACCGTACCTGACACTACCTATTAAATTCTGTATCAGTTACAAATTATCATTACTTACCTATAAGGCCCTAAATGGTTTAGCTCCTGCATACCTAACTAGCCTTCTACCACGTTACAATCTATCACGCTCCCTAAGGTCACAAGGTCACCCCTTGGTAGTTCCTAGGATAGCAAAGTCCACTAAAGGAGGTAGAGCTTTTTCATATTTGGCTCCCAAACTGTGGAATAGGCTTCCTGATAATGTTCAGGGTTCAGACACACTCTCTCTTTTTAAATCTAGATTAAAAACACATCCCAGGATGAATCTACTAACCAGGATGAGTCCCAGGATGAATCTACTACAACAATAGAGGTGGGTCTTCTAGAATCCATAAACAATAAACTGGCAATTCTTGAACTACTCCATCAAGATATCAAGGATCTTAAAACCAGCCTCGAATTCAATCAATCCCAGATAGAGTCCTTGCAAAAAGCCAACAACGAAATGCATACAAAAATATCAGAAATCACAGCAACAATAGAATGTCTCTCAAATTAAAATAAACTATTGAAAGAATCCTTATTAGACATCCAATGCCGCAATATGCGAGACAACCTGATCTTTTCGGGTATACCAGAACAAATACAAGATAACCCGGAACAAGCGATCAAAGATTTCATGCATTCTTCTCTCAAACTCCCAAAAGAGACTGTCAACAATATCACCTTCCACCGTGTACACCATCTTGGATCTAACAACAAAAATGCTGACACTAAACGACCGCGTCCCATCATTGCAAATGTTGAGTATTACAAACAGAAAGAACTGGTTAAGAGCAAGGGAAAAGAATTGCGTGGAACTACCTTTGGACTTAACGATCAATTCCCACGGGAGATTCAGGATAGGCGGAGAATATTGGTTCCATTCTTTGAAACAATTTCGGCTAAAATGGAAGGAAAGCCGTTCTCACAGTAGACAGACTATATGTTGATGGCCAACTTTACAGGAACGACACCATATACTGGTTATAATCCACCGTGAAAGGAAGATCGGAGAACAGGGGGAAGGAAAAAAAAAGAAAAGAAAAAACATGCCGCCAATGTACTCATTATAAGATCACGTATATTCATTATAAGATCACCTACTTCACGTATTTATAATGTCAACTCTATACTCATTGGAAAAAAATTGCTTTCAGTGTTGCATTATGTTTTCATTTCTTATTATTTGTTTGTTTTTCATTGATTATGTATTGCATGTATGTTTTATATTCACATCATATAATAGGGTACAGATAATTGTAATAAATATCAAACCAAACTATACAGTAGTATCATAACATAGAATGTCACACCTAAAATTAGTTAGCTGGAATGTACGAGGCATTAACTCAGCAGCTAAAAGATCCAAAATTTTAAACCACATTAAAAAACTCAAGGCAGATATATGTTTATTGCAAGAAACGCATCTTTCAGAATCAGAACACAATAAATTAACAAATACACAACTAACACAAATATACTCTGCATCCTACAACTCCAAGAAAAGAGGTGTAGCTATATTAATCAATAAAAACATAACTGTTATTAATCAGTCAACTATATGTGATCCAGAAGGACGATATGTTATTGTCAATATAACCTTTAACAATAAAATACTGACCATCGCTAATATCTATGGACCAAACACAGATGACCCCCAATTTTTCCATAACGTTTTTTCTTCAATAGCCAACGTTCCCCAGTCAGCCATCATAATCGGAGGAGATTTCAATACAGTTATTGATCCAACTCAAGACAAATCAAATATATCATCACACTTTAAACCATGGCAATCTACAGAAACCATTAAACAATACATGATTGACCTTGGTCTTGGCGATAGCTGGAGACTTACAAACCCAAACTCAAAAGAATACAGTTATTTTTCAGCAGTTCATAAATCATATTCACGTATAGATTATTTCCTAACAAGCAATTCTCTCATCTCTGACATTTCAAATACAACAATACACCCTATTATTATTTCTGACCATGCACCAATTACTATAACTATTGACAACAGGAATGATATTAAAAAATCACTTAGATGGAGGATGAATACTTCATTACTTCAAGATAATGAGTTTAATGAATACTTTAAAAAAGAATGGGCATTCTTCATGGAAACAAACGACACACCAGACACATCTGCTTCAACTCTATGGGAAACCGCTAAAGTTGTACTAAGAGGAAAGATCATATCATACTCTACATATAAATACAAAAAGGAACAAAGTCGAGAAAAATAATTAGAAAATAAAATACATTCATTACACAATATTTACTCTCATACTCCCAATGAACAGATTCTAAAGGAAATAAATAAAACAAAAGATGAACATAAAGACATAATACATAAAAAGATAGAATTCCCAAAACAATGCCTAAGACATACACACTTTGAACATAATGACAATCAGGTAAATACCTTGCTAATCAACTCAAACTTAATAAAGAAAAGACACTTGTCCCGGTGATCAATAGTCCAGAAGGAAAGACTCTTCACACCTTACAAGACATCAATGATACTTTCTGTACATTTTATAAACATCTATACAGTAATACAAAGGAGCCAAAAATTAATGACACTAAATCATTTCTTAACAATATATTTTTACCCACTCTAACCACAGCACAAAGAGAATCATTAGAAGAATCCATAACAGCAACTGAATATAAACAAGCTCTTGAATCGCTATCAAACAATAAAGCCCCAGGTTTAGATGGATACCCACCAGAATACTACAAACATTTCTGGTCAACTATATCACCATTATTTTTGCGAATAACGGCAGAAATTAAAAACACTTCTTTTATTCTGCCTCACATGAACACAGCACTAATTTCAGTCTTACTTAAACCAAGCAAAGATCCAACTTTATGCTCTAGTTTTAAATATGGACTTAAAAATTATTAGTAAAGCTTTGGCTACAGGACTCGAATCAGTCATATCATCCCTCATCCATCCAGACCAAACGGGTTTCATCAAAGGACGCCAGTCATCAAATAATACCAGACGATTATTCAACATTATGAACCTATGTAATAAAAAATAAAAAAAAGCCATAATCGTATCATTAGACGCAGAAAAAGCTTTTGACAAAGTTAGTTGGCACTTTCTTTACATAACACTTAAAAAAATATGGGTTTGGAGACTGCTATATTCAATGGATTAAAACACTATATAATACCCCACTAGCATCTGTTATAATGAATGGCATAATATCATCACCATTCCAACTTCAACGAGGTACTCGCCAAGGATGCCCCTTATCACCACTGCTTTTTGCCTTATTTTTAGAACCTCTTGCTGCTGCTATAAGACAGAATGATAAAATTACCGGAGTTCAATCAAGTAACACTAATCATAAAATTTCATTATAGGCAGATGACATATTACTATTTTTACAAAACCCTAAAACATCACTTACAGAAATAATTAAACTCATAAATGAATATTCTATCATATCAGACTACTTCATAAATTGGACAAAATCAACAATCTTACCCCTCAACATGAAACCGCATGACAGGAGCATACTAGACACACCGTTTAAAATTAATAATATTACATAGGAATAAACATATCCCAGAACCTGTCTGAATTGTTTAGCCTAAATTTCAATCCACTGTTGCAAACGATAGAGGATGATTTAACCCAATGGATGAACCTACCGCTTTCCATTATAGGTCGTATTGCAACAATAAAAATGTGTATTCTACCAAAACTTCTTTATTTATTCACCATGACTCCGGTTCAACCAACTAAGAAATGGTTTACATCATTAAATCAAATAATCAACAAATTTTACTGGAAAAAAAAAGAATCCTAAAATTAGTTTACAAACACTTCAAAAAAATAAAGCTCAAGGTGGTCTAGCAGCACCAAATTTTCAGCACTATTATTTAGCATCCCAACTACAATACTTTTGCAAATGGATTAAAGGGGACAACCCCCAAAACCCATGGCTAGACTTAGAACAAACAGAATGCAAAGAAATATCCATAGCTGATCTCCTATCCGTCAAAAAAAAAAAAAAAAAAAAAAACATCAAACAGAACAATCTTTTTAAGAACGTAATGATTAAAACAACTCTCACTGCTTGATGGCAAATTAATACATTGACAAAACATGAACTGATACAACTCATCAATTCACCTATATGGTATAATCCTGATTTTACAATCAACAAAAATCCAGTTAACAATATTAAATGGAAAGAGAAAGGTATCACACATCTACATCACCTGTTTACTGGCAACACCTTCGCTACATTTATAGAACTAACACAGAAATTTAACTTAGGAAAAGAACAGTATTACTATTACTTACAAATCAGGAATTCTATTAAAACCACAATTGGAAACAAAGACATCGCACAACCTCCCCCAATTCTAAAACATATCACCACAATTAGTAATTCATCAAAAACACTTTATACACCCTAATATCATCTATAATAGTAGCATTCTGGTCTAGTTTCCTAGGGTCCCACAGGAACTGCTAGCACTTAGTCTCCTCCAGCAAGCTGAGAGCCGATGAGCCGCTCACCAGGGGACAAAGTTGTCCTCCGTGTTTATTTCATGCTGGCTTTTTATATGAAATGCATGTGCTTTATTCCATTCAACAATGCCTCTAACCACAGGGCTCAATATGACTTTTCATTGCCTGGTTATAAGATTCAGTTATCCTCAACTTGGGAAAATGCTTATGAATTGAAGATATCAAATAAAAAAATAATAAAAATAAAAATAAATAAAATAAAAAAGAGTTTATGAGAGCGTGTTTATCTACAAAGCTGTAAAGCTATTTTCTGTACAGGAAATAAAGACGTTCAGTTTGCAGTTTTAAAACTTTAAACTGGTACAATGGGAAAAAGATCTCAATATCAACACAAATGATGAATTTTGGAAAACAATTTGTAGAAACACTTTTATCATAAGTACAAACATAAACATCCAGTTAATTCAGTATAAAATTATACACAGAACACACATAACACAGCGTAAGATGTTTAAAATGGGACTAGTAACTTCTAATAGATGCACTAACTGCAGTGTAAATACACCAGACACTTTCCTTCATGCATTCTGGCTATGCCCTCCAGTTCATCAGTTCTGGATAAATGTCGCTAATAAACTATCAAATTTCTTTAAAATTACAATTAATGCACTCCCATTATTATGTCTTTTAGGTGACACATCTCAAATTAACCCTCCCTTTGAACATTCAAAACCTCTGCTCATATCTCTTAGCTATTGCCAAAAAAACAATACTAGTCAATTGGAAAAATAAATACCAAATATCAATGACACAATGGCTACACCTATTAAGGGATCACATTATTAAAGAGAAGCAAACGTTAGCAAATAAAAATCATCTATACAAATTTAATAACATTTTCAGTCCATTGCTCTCACCCTTAAATATTGATTAAAACTAGCTAGGTAGTGGATGCCTCAACTTAAATCTTGGGTATACTAAACGGATTAATAATAAAGAAGTGCAATATGCATAATTACAAATAATTTTTATAATAAATAATCTCTTAGTATTATTAAGGACATCAATCGTGTATACATATAAGCTACAACACTGTCACAATTATCATGATTTCCCCAAATTGCCTCTATCTATATCACTAAAATTTCCATTATTTAAACATACCAATGTACCTGCATACATCACTATATTGATATGTAGTGTTTGTTTGTTTTTTGTTTTTTTTGTTGTCCTTTGGGTGTTTTGTATGTTCCTTTGTCTTCTGTATGTGTTTTAATTTGCAATAAAAAAAATATAATAATAATAAAAAAAAAAATCTCTTTCTGAATAATGTATCTTAAATTGTGTTTGATTGTTAAATTGTGAGTGTAGTTGCATCTGATCAAATGCACATTTTTATTCTTTAGCTTGGGTTAAACAAATTAATTTTACTTTGTTGGATCAGCAGCTATGCTAAAGATGTCTCTATATGTTTCCATGTTAACTAGGATTTACACAAGCTCCAGTCTGGATCCAGAACACCTGAGAAGAGATGATGCTGACCCTCAGAGGACCCCAGATGATGCTAACCCTGAATCAACAAACAGAACTAACAAATATTGCTACAAGTGTGACTGCATCATATAATAATTATTAAGTATTAATAATATTAATAATGTTCATTGTCTGGCTGACTACGTCTTGTATTAATTTTTCAAAAAATCCTGTCATACATGCACAAACTGACAGTCACCACTTATAAGCTATTACTAAATATTTTAGAAACATAATTTTCTGTAAAGTTGCTTTGTAACGATTTATATTGTAAAAAGTGCTATACAAATAAACTTGAATTGACTTGAAAGTTAATACTTCTATTTAGCAAGGATGCTTTCAATTGACAAAGGCATTTGTAAAGTTACAAAAGATTTATATTTTAGATAAATGCTGATCTTCTGAACTTTCTATTCATCAAAGACACCTGAAAAAAATATATTTAGCTGTTTCAATAATAATAATAATAATAATAATAATAATAATAATAATAATAATAATAATAATAATAATTGTTTTTTTTGGAGCAGCAAATCAGTATAATAGCATGATGTCTGAAGGATCATGTGACTGGAGTAATGATGCTAAAAATTCAGCCTTAAAATCACAGGAATAAATTACATTTTAAAATATATTCAAATAAAAAAACAGTTATTTTAAATAGTAAAAAAAATCTTTCAAAATGTTACTCTTTTTGCTGTACTTTGGATCAAATACATGCAGGTTTGATGAGCAGAAGAGACTTCAAAAATGTTTGAGTGGTAGTGTATATTGTGAGTAAAATGGTTTATCCAAAAATAAAACATCTAATCACTTAACTTTATTTTGTTTCTTATCCATATTATACACTTACAAAAGGAGATGTTAGGCAGAATAATGTGTCCTTCAGTTGATTTTCATATAGTAATTAAATGGTAAATAAGAAGGTTTCTCTGTCATATCATTTTGTGTCAAATATATTTATTTGTATAAATTGATTGTACAATAATTGTAATTACATTATATTATTTCCCAAAGCTGAAATGATTAGACTATCTTTTATTTATTTGTTATGTAAAACAGTATTTTAACTAATTTCAAGAGCTTAATAACCAATCAAATTCTATTGGTTTGTTAACCTTTCCTGTTTCTGTATCATAACCGTGGTTGGGAGACACAGGGGAGATACGTCTTCTCCAGGGCCGGAAGTTCTCCTCCCGGGGTTACCTCCCTAAACTTCACGCTGCTTAGTGCGATGGAAGCATATAAAAACAAAGAGGCCGTCTTGGCGAAGAGTTTAGGTGCTTTATTTTGCTGGCTGCACTGAAATACGCTGCACACAGCTAACTACCTGAACCGGTCACCATATCACTCTCACACACACTCATCCGCTGCTTCGCGGGGATCAGACAGGAGGGAGGGGCGTGCCTCGGACATGCGCACTCACTCACTCTCATTCACACAAACACACTGAGCTGTCCTAAACTAAACACATTGAAGACACATCCCACAACAGGTTAATCAGTGAAATAATCGATGATTAGTCGATTAATTGTTCTAATAATCGTTCGATTATTCGATTATCAAAATAAAAGTTTGTTGCAGCCCTAGTGTGGGCACAGTAGGGAGAGTGTGGGTACAGTGTGGGCACAGTGGGGAGTGAGTACACTGTAGGCCGGGTGTGGGCACAGTGGGGAGAGTGTGGGTAAAGTGTGGGCTGGGTGTGAGCAGTGGGGAAAATACGGGTACTGTGTTGGCTGGGTGTGCGCACAGTGGGGAGAGTGTGGGTACACTGTGGGCTCGATGTAGGCACAGTGGGGAAAGTGTGGGTACAGTGTGGGCTGGGTTTGGGCACAGTGTGTGGGTACAGTGGAAAGGGTGTGGCAATACTGTGGGCCAAAAGTGTGCCCTCTATTTGTCCTAAGTAGCGTCCCAGCTGAAAATGTGGACCAAGGGCCCCAGCAGACCTCACAGTATGCCCACACTTTGGAGGGAAATGTAGACATAAACCTGTGCAGGGTCTTTCATTTCATAAGTCTCTTATGCTCTCCAAAACAACATTTATTTGATAAGAAATACAGTTAAAGCAGTAACATTATGAAATATAAAACATTTAAATAACTGTTTAAAAAATAAACTTTTACTTTGATGTTTAATTTTCAGCAGCCATTACTCCAGTCTTCTGTGTCATACAATCCAAAATAAATTATTAAAATAATCTGTTTTGGTGCTCAATAAATTTTTTTTTTTTTTTTTTTTTTTTTTTTTTTTTTTTTTTTAGCATCTCAAAAACAGTTGTGCTGCTTCACTTTTGGAAACAGTAATATATTTTTTTTCAGGTTACTTTGAATAGAGGTTTTAAGAGCAGCATTTTTTTATTTTATTTATTTTTTTTTTTAAATAGGTTGTTTGTCCAACAATGTAAAAGTTTTTACTGTTGCTTTTTATCAGTTTAATGCGCCCTTGCTGAATACAAGTAATATCTAAAATAAAAAAATAAATAAAAAAACTTTCTGACCCCAAACTATTGAACACTAGTATATATTGAATAGAATAATAAAACAGAATAATGACCAATTATAACTTCATCTGAACATTAAGTAGATATTATAGATAATTATAGATAAATCAACCCTCTAAGGGGCACCAGTAGAGCTCTGCCTGGATCTCTGATCTTATGCTCTATCCACCGTCCCAAGTTACAGAGCCACCTTAATAGAAGTCTCCATTTTAGATGCTGTAACCTGGCTGTTTTTTATTCCAGCAACTACCTGAGAAAGAAAACAACAATTAAGATGTAAATATGTATAAAAAAATAAAAAATAATAATAATAATATATATATATATATATATATATATATATATATATATATATATATATATATATATATATATATATATTGAGAATGAGAGTCAATTTTGGGAAAACTGAATTAAAAACTAAAATAATTAATTTACAACATTTTCAAATTTCAGTTCTAAAGACGTTGACTCACATACATATCCATATCCAGTATGCGTGTGTTGTGTTAATTTTTTTCCCACTTCAACAACAGAAGGCATTATTGAGTAAATAAAAAAAACGTAAATAAAAAAAACTTTAACACAAGGTTAAATTATATTCTGGCAAAACACTGCGATATTACTGGGGTGACCCTGAATAGTCGACGATTCAATGATTGGACAGGAAGAGCCAGATTCATCCACCAATCTCACAGTTGAATATTCACGGCTGTTATGATCATGCCATTTTCCCTATAAATGCTCAAATGTCTGATTTCACATAGAACTACCGGTGTTCACCCAATAAGTTTATATTCAGCCTATTAAAATAATGCTGTAAATATGAATCTGAAAAAGAAGCTTTAAAAAATTTTACGAGCATGATCAAATCCATCCACCTCTATAGATTTGAGTTTCACTTTCTATAATCTGAGACCGACAGAGAAGCATCTTGGTGGCAGGGATTTAAAACTTTAACTTGACTCAAATTAAAAACCAATTTGAAATTATTCGAACTTTGTGACATGCTGCATTATCCTGCTGGAAGTAGCCATCAGAGGATGGGTACATGGTGGTCATAAAGGGATGGACATGGTCAGAAACAATGTTCAGGTAGGCCGTGGCATTTAAACGATGCCCAATTGGCACTAAGGGGCCTAAAGTGTGCCAAGAAAACATCCCCCACACCATTACACCACCACCACCAGCCTGCACAGTGGTAACAAGGCATGATGGATCCATGTTTTCATTCTGTTTACGCCAAATTCTGACTCTACCATCTGAATGTCTCAAAAGAAATCGTGACTCATCAGACCAGGCAACATTTTTCCAGTGTTCAACTGTCCAATTTTGGAGAGCTTGTGCAAATTGAAGCCTCTTTTTCCTATTTGGTACTCGGCGGGGTCTTCTACTGTTGTAGCCCATCCTGCCATGTGATTGGTTGATTAGATAATTGCATTAATGAGAAATTGAACAGGTGTTCCTAATAATCTTTTAGGTGAGTGTAAATAACGTTATAATGAGAGCACTAATATATATAAAAAATAAAAAATAAAAAAAAACGTGTTTTTCCTACATTAAAAAGCCAGTATTTCGAGGATGCTACGTCATCGACATCCGTCGAAGGACTGTTCCAATGTCGAGGATCCTCGGAATTTCAACCAAGGACTGAGTCCTTCATTCGAAAAATATGCCATACACAGGAAAGGATGCATATGTGTATCCTTCGCGCTCTCAAATCACCCACAAGCCTATGCGCGCAGCTTTGCTATCTTGTTAAAAAAATTAAAAAATGTCGAACGTTAGCGGAGTTGGAGCGTTAACGGTTTTTATTTACGTTACCAAACATTTATTATAACTGTAGTAAATATAAGTAAAGTTTAACGTTTAAATGCCAGTACAAATTACTACCATATTGATATTGTAAATTATACAAATACAAATGGTTAACTGAACCGGACCTGTCATTTAACAAATGTAAACTTGGTTGCATCATCTGCATTTCTTTTATAAATAACTAGTTAAGTTGTCCAAAGTAATTTAACGATACGATTCAAACGGACCTTTTCACTAGCGTACTGACACAATTACATGCACTTGCTAGCCTGTTCCATTTACATGTTCTCCGAATGCTAAAGAGGAGTCTCGCCTAGCCTATGAAGTAAGTGACTTCGAAGGATCAGTCCTGCCAAGGAAGTAATCCTTGACATTGAGAAACGCCTTCTGTCTTCAGTTCCATGTTTCACGTGGTGCATTCGGAAAATATGTTTAAATAAAGTTGCCTTATCTTCTCTTATGTCCTAACAGCCAGGATTCCCACACAACACGTCCGCTAAAGTCCGATTTGCGACCTAATGACTCCTTTGAGCTGATTCATTATAATGAATGGTTAAAGCAACTGGTCTGCCCATCAGTGTCTGAATCAGTGAATAACAAATAATTACTTCCTTGAAGAACATACACATCTGAAATGAGAAAGTAAGTGTGCTTACACCAATTAGCAAGAGTGTTTAGTAAAATGTAGCCTTAATAATCCACAGTATGTATAGACCTATTATAATGTGTAGTAAATTACCTATAAAATAATTTAGTTTAAAGTTAAACTGGAGTGAGCTGAAACAGGATCAAAGCACAAAGCAAGCTGTTGCTAGCTCGCTGCTAATTTTATTACATTTTCTTTGGTAAAAAATTACACTATTACACCTTTTAACGCTACATTTTTAATGCTACTTTTTCATAGATATGATTAAACTAAAATAAT
Organism: Carassius auratus; assembly: GCF_003368295.1. NCBI lineage: Eukaryota > Metazoa > Chordata > Actinopteri > Cypriniformes > Cyprinidae > Carassius > Carassius auratus. The sequence goes on along the minus strand of NC_039244.1, from coordinate 8,341,747 downwards.
TATCAGGTCCATTCGTTTGTTATCTGGCTCGGCTCGCTGCTCATCTTCAGTTCTCTCTTCACAGCAGTTCAATCAGTGTACTGTTTGAGAACATTAATTACTCCAGGATATTGGTTTGTTTTAACTCAGAGGTACTGTCAGCCACATTAAAAAAGTTAACAGCTTAAGTCATTTGTGGATTAATGCTTATTGGAGACGCGAACCATTTCAAATGATTCAGTTCGATTTGGTGAACTGTTTCCAGAAGATCCGGTTACATCCAGTGATTCATTCGTGAACCGGGTATCACTAAACTGCAGGGTTTTGAACTCGACAGAAAAATTAGTGTATCTTTGTAATTATCTTTAAGCGAATGTATTTTGTTTGCGAAGCGGTCATAACGTAACGTTACCTGTCAGCGTGGAGTTTACCGAAATCTATCAGTTATGAACAGCCATACATTAATGATAACGAGATTTGATAAGTGTGTGTAGCTGAGGTATTGTATTGTGCTATATTTATCTTTGTTTATGTTGCTATTTAGGACTTTATCAGAGACATTATATGGACTTAACGTAACTCCATTAGAATACTTAAGTTAGGCCTAACATTACTGCTCACTGTTGAGTAATAAAACAACAACAAGACAGAAGAGGAAATTAAACCTAATTAACACCGTAATGGACATAAAAAAATTAGTTGAATGAATTCATTTGTAATTTGAAAGGATATATTACCAGAGATTACGTTACCTCAGAAAACGATCTGAAGTCTGCCATTAAAACCGTTGGTCGTTTAAAAACGCCACTAGCAACACTGTTAATCAAAATAAAATGTGTAATTTAATTCCTATTAAATAATTAATTCACAACTATTTTGACGAATTTTACAAATTGTGATGAAAAATTAAGAAATTTGTCACGATCGGTGATAACAGGAAAGACGGAGAGAGAACCAATTGCAGGTATGATGTTTATTTCAGGGCAAATCCAAAGGGGTAAACAGTCCAGGCAGGGTCAAAACAGAATATCCAAACAACATGAAAACAGACAATAACACACGGAAAGGGCAAGACTACGGAAAGCATGAAACATAGACAAGGACTCCATGACACATATTCAGACAGAACGGGTATAAATACACAGAAGGTAATGAGGGAAGTGAAGACAGGTGGGGAATAATCAATTAACCAAAACAAGGAGGAAGGTGACCAAATAAGGGAACAGAAAGTTCATAAAGTGACAGACACCGTGGGAAAGGAGGACATCTAGTGGAAACCCAGGGAACACAACCCAGACACTGTGACAGTAATAACCTAACAGACTAACAGAGAGAAACAGGGACAGGAGTGAACACAAAAACAAAAAACAACATGAAGCCCCCCAGGGCAGAGCAGAAGACCACCACGTCCTTGTGGTCGAGGCCAGAGTCCTCCAGGGCGGGGCAGAAGACCACCACAACTGTGTAGTCAGGGCGAGAGCCCCCCAGGGCGGAGCAGAAGACCACCAAGTCCTTGTGGTCGAAGCCAGAGTCCTCCAGGGCGGGGCAGAAGACCACCACAACCGTGTAGTCAGGGCGGAAGCCCCCCAGGGTGGAGCAGAAGACCTCCGTGCGGCCGGACCAACGGGACGACGAAACTCTGGTAATCCCCTGGTGTCTTTACTGGACTCCTGAAGATCGGTGCTGGCCTGACTCTGCCTGCGAAGATCATTGGTGACTGGCACTTGTACATGAAGATCACCGGTGATTTGACTCAGTCCTAGAAGATCACCCGTGACTTGACTCTGTCCTTGAAAATCACCAGTGACCCGACTCAGTCCTTGAAGATCACCAGTGACTTGACACAGTCCTTGAAGATCACCAGTGACTTGACTTGACTCTGGAAGGTCATCGGTGACTAGCCCTGACTTTGGAGGTTCATCGGTGACTAGCCCTGACTCTGAAGGGTCCATGAACACCTGACTCGACTCTGGCGAGTCAACAGGAACCTGACTCGACTGTGGGGGGTCAACAGGAACCTGACTCGACTCTGGAGGGTTCACTGGAACCTGACTCGACTCTGGAGGGGTTCACTGGAACCTGACTCGACTCTGGGGGGGGGGGGGGGGGGTTCACTGGAACCTGACTCAACTCTGGAGGGTTCACTGGAACCTGACACGACTCAGGGACGGAGTCCTTCTGTCACGATCGGTGATACAGGAAGCACAGAGAGAGAACCAATTGCAGGTATGATGTTTATTTCAGGGCAAATCCAAAGGGGTAAACAGTCCAGGCAGGGTCAAAACCAGAATATCCAAAAAACATGAAAACAGACAATAACACACGGCAAGGGCAAGACTACGGAAAGCATGAAACATAGACAAGGACTCCGTGACACATACTCAGACAGAACGGGTATAAATACACAGAAGGTAATGAGGGAACTGGAGACAGGTGGGGAATAATCAATTAACTCAAACAAGGAGGAAGGTTACCAAATAAGGGAACAGACAGTTAATAAAGTGACAGACACCGTGGGAAAGGAGGACACCTAGTGGAAACCCAGGGAACATAACCCAGACACTGTGACAAAATTAACTGAGAAATTTAAAAAAGCTTACCTATGGGTTGAGTGGAGCTGGGCGGTACCAGTTGAAGCCGGAATGGCAGCACATTAACTATGCAGAGTTCCGGCAGTTCCTGCTCTCATTGGCTAGAATTAATCATGTGCTGAAGAGCTGACTTAAATTCAATGTATTATATTATTAAATATGACTTTTAACTTCCTTTTCCTTTTAGAAAAAAATACAATTAAACAATCGATCATGAATCGTATCCAAAATAAATAAATAAATCGCTTGGTTGTTCATCCCAAAGAATCACAGTCACTTTTACAGACTTTTAAATTGAATGTTCCCTCCTGGTTGAACCTCCCCAACTCAATCCGAGCAGCTCGTTCCTTAGCCATCTTCAAGAATTGTCTTTAAACCCATCTCTTCACTCTTTATTTGACCCTCTAACTTTAGCACTCACTATTCTAATTCTATTCTTTAAAAAAGTGCCCCATTTAGACTTAAACTCTTATCAGTTTACTAACTTGTTTTGTCAAAATAAATAAATAACACTAACTGCTCTATTCTTTTTGCATTCTATTTTCTTTTTATTTATTATACAATTAACAAAAAGCAAAAATGCCTCTAACACTAGCTTGCTCTATTCTACCTGTTTTCTTTTTATTATATAATAAAAAAATAAAAAAAATAAACTTGCTATGTGTACTGCATTTAAGCTAACTGAGACTTGTTATAGCACTCATATATCATTGTTGCTTTGTTAGATTGGATTGCTTCCATTGTCCTCATATGTAAGTCGCTTTGATTAAAAGCGTCTGTTAAACAAGTAAATGTAAATGGATATAAATACAAACACATGCATGTATATATTTAAGAAAAATATGTTCAATTCAATTCAATTCAAGTTTATTTGTATAGAGCTTTTTACAAAACAAATCGTTACAAAGCAACTTTACAGAAAATTATGTTACTACAATATTTAATAGTAGCTAGTAGTTTGTGCACATTTGACAGGATTTTAGAAAAAAGAAAAATAATAATAATAATACAAGACATAGTCAGCTAGACGATGAACTATCAATATTATTAATTAAGTTATTATATGATGCAGTCACACATTTAGCAATAATTGTTAGTTCTGTTTGTTGATTCAGGGTTTGCATCATCTGAGGTCCTCTGAGGGTCAGCATCATCTCTTCTCAGGTGTTCTGGATCCAGACTGGAGCTTGTGTAAATCCTAGTTACCACGGGATGTAAATCCCGTGGCGAAACATAGAAACAAAATGGAGACATCATTAGCATAGCTACTGATCCAACAAAGTAAAATTAGTTTAACCCAAGCTAATAAACTGTGATTTCTGACTGTAGAGGAAGTAACAGTACATCCATCTAGTTTCAGATTGTAATCTACAAGATTATGTGTAGTGTTTTTTGGTCCAATAATTAGTATCTCTGTCTTATCCGAATTTAATTGGAGAAAATTATTTGTCATCCAATCTTTTACATTTTTAACACACTCTGTTAGCTTAGATAATTGGGAAGTTTCATCTGGTCTCGTTGAGATATATAGCTGAGTATCATCAGCATAACAGTGGAAGCTAATTCCGTATTTTCTAATAATATTACCAAGGGGCAACATGTATATTGAAAATAGAAGGGGACCTAGGACGGATCCTTGTGGCACTCCATATTTTACTGATGATAAATGAAATGACTCTCCATTTAAGTAAACAAAATGGTAGCGATCGGACAGGTAGGATTTAAACCATTTTAGAGCCTGCCCTTGAATACCTGTATAGTTTTGTAATCGATCTATGAGTATGTCATGATCTATGGTGTCGAACACAGCACTAAGATCAAGTAAGACTAGAAATGAGATGCAGCCTTGATCTGATGCAAGGAGCAGGTCATTTGTAATTTTAACAAGTGCAGTTTCTGTGCTATGGTGGGGCCTAAAACCTGACTGAAATTCTTCATACAGATCATTTTTATGCAGGAAGGTGCTCAATTGAGCAGACACAACTTTTTCTAAAATTTTAGACATAAATGGAAGATTTGAAATAGGTCTATAATTTGCCAGTACACTAGGATCTAGTTTTGGTTTCTTAATAAGAGGCTTGATAACCGCCAGCTTGAATGGTTTTGGGACGTGACCTAAAGATAACGACGATTTAATGATATTGAGAAGCGGTTCTTCGGCTACAGGTAACAGCTCTTTCAGTAATTTAGTGGGTACAGGATCTAATAAACATGTTGTTGGTTTAGATACAGTGATAAGTTTATTTAGCTCTTCCTGTCCTATAGTTGTAAAGCACTGCAGTTTATCTTTGGGTGCGATGGATGAAACTGAAGTGTTAGATGCTGTAGAATCTACATTCGCTATTGTATTTCTAATGTTATCTATTTTATCAGTGAAGAAATTCATAAAGTCATTACTATTTAACGTTGGTGGAATATTTGAATCAGGTGGCGTCTGGTAATTTGTTAACTTAGCCACTGTGCTAAATAAAAACCTTGGATTGTTTTGGTTATTTTCAATGAGTTTGTGTATATGCTCTGCCCTAGCAGTTTTTAGAGCCTGTCTATAGCTGGATATACTGTTTTTCCATGCAATTCTAAAAACTTCTAAGTTAGTTTTTCTCCATTTGCGTTCAAGACTACGAGTTACTTTCTTGAGAGAGTGAGTATTACTATTATACCATGGCAGAGTACGTTTTTCTCTAACCTTTTCAATTTGATGGGGGCAACAGCTTCTAATGTATTAGAGAAAATAGTGCCCATGTTGTCAGTAATTTCATCTAATTCATGTATATTTTTGGGTACAAATAGCAGTTGAGATAGATCAGGCAGGTTATTTGTGAATCTTTCTTTGGTGGCTGGAACAATAGTTCTGCCCAGACGGTATCGCTGCGACATATAGTTAATATCAGTTATACGCAGCATGCACGATTACAAGGAAATGGTCTGTAATATCATCACTTTGAGGTACAATATCTATAGCAGTAAGATCGATTCCATGCGATATAATTAAATCTAGTGTATGATTAAAACGATGAGTGGGCCCGGTGACATTTTGCTTGACTCCAAAAGAGTTTATTAGGTCAGTAAACGCAAGTCCTAATGTATCATTTGCATTATCAACGTGAATATTCAAATCTCCCATGATTAGCGCCTTATCAACTGTAACTAGAAGGTCTGAGAGGAAATCTGCAAATTCTGTATGTTATGTTTATATATAAAATATATTTATATATAAAATATAAGAATATAAATATAAAAACGTATATACACATGTAAATATATAGGCTTACAGTAAAAAATAAATAAATATATACTGTATGTGTGCGCTTTTATATATATATATATATATATATATATATATATATATATATATATATATATATATATATATATATATATATATATATTTTTTTTTTTTTGTATATATATATACAATTAATGGCTATTAGTGCTATCAAACAATTAATTGCTATTAATCACATCCAAACTAAATGTTTTTGTTTACATAATATTTTTCACATTTATTATGTATATAAATGCAAACATTTATTCATATATAAATATATTTAATATAAAAACATTTTTTTTATTCAATACATTCATGTGTGTGTATTTATATATACATAATAAATATACACTTAACACACACATATATTATACAAAAATAAAAAACTCAGAGTCCCCATAGAAAATCCCGATAGGGCCCCAAATGACCAAACTGCTATGGGCCCTGCATGGGCTAACCCACAGGGGTTAACCTGTGGGCTTGCCCACAGAAAACCATCATGAGGGCCCAAAAAGGCAAACTGCTTGGGACCCCCTGTGGGCAAAACTGCTGTGGACCCCGCATGGGCTAATCATTATGGGGCCCACATGGAATTAGTGTGGGTTTGCTCTGCCCACACAGTCCCACAAAAAACCCGCAGTGGGCCCTGTTTGCTGGGCAGCTTCCATACAACATTTGATGTTAAATAGGGCTTGGCGACCGTAGATCAGCACTGAGTCTACATGATACTAGTGCAACACCACAGAACAAACAGTACAGGTAATGTTACTACAGACTGAATCACACAAGAGAGACGGCATGCTGAGTGCACTGCCTCTATCTTGGTTGTAGATCATAAAAGCATTATGTTGCCTCAGAAGTCTGTCCGAAATAACTTTCATGAGGTAGCTTTGTACAAAAACTCTGCCTACAAAGATATTGCCATAAGGCAGCAAGGCAGCAAGTCAGCTGCCTAGGCTTTCAGATACAGCTGCTGAGTTTGGGATGAAGGAGAGAGACTGCTTGCATTTTTACCACTGGACAAAAACGGATTACTTCTATACAATAATAAAAAGGTAAGTTAAATACAAAATCTGTCAATGTATCTTTCTGTATGCTGCTAATTTAGAGGTCCATGGCTGGCTGTGGGACCAGTGGGGGCGGGGCGGGAATGGCCAAAACCACTATGCGGCTCCCTGAGTCTTGCCCAGGGGGGCGGGACCTGGAATCGGCCATCGGCCGCCCCTGTTTCCCCGCTCTCTCCATGACAACCGCTTAACCCACTCCCTGCCACTGAAGTGGTGGGGAGGTCTGGGCCGGCCTGCTGGCATTGCGGGGATCCGGACCATTTTGTGGACAAGTGTCCCGTTATGGAGGTGGGGACAATGATCCGAGTCCCGGACGTCCCGCAGGCTGCCCCCCGTCAGGCTGGGTGGTACCAAATACCTGTGAGTATTAAGTGGGGTACTTATCAGGCGTTGGTGAATTCAGGATGTAACCAAACCTCAATCTATCAAAGTTTGATACAATCCAGGGCATTGGATACGAGACGCATGGTTAAAGTACGGTGTGTGCACGGGGATGTGATTGAGTATCCCATTGTGCCAGTCGTTTATAAAATTTAGGGGACAAAACCATAGTGTTGAGGTGGCAGTTAATCTGCACCTCTGGTATCCGTTAATTTTGGGGACGAATTGGCCAGCGTTTAAAGAATTATTGGGGGTTTTATGTACGGATGCCTCTTGGGGAAAGAATGCACTGGAGGGGAATGCGAGTGTGCAGGCGGGAGAGACTGAACCGGGACCACTGAGTACTGCCTCAGGGGAACAAATCGAGAGAATTATTCTCTCGGAGCGCAATGATTTTCCCCTGGAGAAGTCTCAAGATGAGATGCTGAAACGCGCGCTTGAACAGGTCAGGACCATCGATGGTCCTGACCTGTTCAAGCGCGCGTTTCAGCATCTCATCTTGAGACTTCTATATATTAACATCACGTTTCTGTGCCATTCTCTTACATAAAGATTTCTGTGGAGACCAGAGGTTAAAAGGCCCCCATTAGGAATTTCAGTCTGGTTCTGGTAGGTGGGGGAAGTCAATCCAAGGATCTTGTTTATTAGTCTCATGGGTTTACATGTGATGTCCGGCGTTGCATCTCAATTACTTGCCCCAAATTTCACAATCTCTTCTCCGAATTTTAAATGGTCAATTATTGTTCTAATGGTGTTAATGTCAAAAGCTGTTCTGTGAAAGAGTTGGTTGGTTGGTTAACTTGTTTCTGACTTGTGGCACTAGGACTGATTTATGACCTCCTGTTCCCTTCCTGAGGAATTTGGCTTATGTTTCAACCACAGTCCTGATCGACTCTTTAATTTATCTGGTTCAGGTCAGATACGCTACACCAAAGAAAAACATTTCCTGTCAAAAAACACCTGATGGGGTTTGAAATTCACATTGAACTGCTTCTGTTTAACACAAATGCCAGAACAGACGTGTATGTTCAGATGTGGAAAGTTACAAAAACACGGAGGTGACATCATATTTTCCGTGCTCACCAAAGCGAACTTGCGTACACGTAGAGTACAAATCAGACGTTTTTTCTTTTATTTATTGTTTTTATTCATTTTATGTGTGTGTACTTCTAACATGTTTGGTTGTTAAAATAAATGTTGTAAATTCAACTTCCTGTGGTGAGGAAAGACCCAAGAGTGATAATGCAAAAGGAAGCTTCTTTAATGAAGTAGTGTTGTAACAAAAACAAGTCTTCGGTACAAACAACAAAAAGCAGCCGATGAGCCGGTACCCAAAAGGTAAACACAAAGTCTCTTGCGTGAATCAGCAAACAGAGTTCTCATCGATCAACGGGCCGGCGCTCGGGAAGCGTGCAGAGATTGGCGTTAGCTGACCTCCCTCTTTAAGAGATAAACTCAGATTTTTGTTTTGTCTACTACTAGGTACGTATACTATAATGACAGGGTTAAATAGAATGGCATTACTAAAAAGAGACCAAAATAAAATTTTCATTGATTAAAACTAGACTAAATGTCATAAGTTTTCATTGACTAAAACTAGACTAGACGAAAAAGAGTATGAACGTGACTAAAACTAATAAAAACTAAAATGACATTCACACAAAGACTAGACTAAGACTAAAATTAAAACAGGCTGCCAAAAACAACGCTAATGTGAACACAAAGTGTCATATTTGATCTGTGATTGCGAGGGGCTACAAATTAATGGCAAAAGGTAAGAAAATCGCTATCTTTATTACGTTTCAAAATCTTACCTTTCTATCTTATAATAGTCTCAAAGATAACATACATTGTTTGTGTTTCCTGAATATAATATAATGTCAGTACAATTTGAGTGAATTAAGTAAATAATTAATTTACTCAGGCTTTCTCGATTGGTATGCAGAGGTATCACCAAATTAAAAATAAATTAATGTTAATAAATTTTAATGTAAGCTTTGAGTAAAGTGTTTTGTTTTTTTTACATTTAAGTACAGTACAGCTATGTAACTTTCATAACACATTTTAACTTCATCATTTAAGTTTGTATTTTACCTGTATGTAACCACAGTACAGTATTAAAGGGTTAGCTCACTCAAAAAATGAAATTGTGATGTTTATCTGCTTACCCCTGGGCATCCCAGATGTAGGTGACTAATATAAACTGAAAGTAATAAAAAGCTACAATTTGAGACCAGAAATGCATCACATAACTGTAAGAGTAAATAATAAAGTTAATAATAATAATAACTATGCACCCATTTTTAAGGCAATTAAATTCTCCAACCAATGCTGTCACATCACATAACAAAAGAACAACTGTCTCGAAAGACTCTCAAGATGAACTAATCAATTCTCTTTCTGGCTCAGACAGCATAGGCTTAGCTTATGGGGCTGTCACGTGATTAACAAACAACTCATATAGTGGACTCGAAAGGTGACCTAATCAGTTCTCTTTCCTGGTCAGACTGCATTTGTTAAGTTTATGGGGCTGTCACATGATGAAGGAACAACTCAGTAGGGATTGGCGATAACACTTATTTTGTTTTCGATACGATATCGATACATTTAATGGCAATCAATATCGATAATGATACAAAACTTCTAAACTGAACTTTTAAATTATGAAATGTAATAAATTACTAAGAGTACAATGGGTAATAATACCTACTTTATATTTTAAACGCATTTTAACATTCAATATGTCTTAAAATGTATTAGGTATATTTTTGTTGACACATGCTTAAAATATGTTTACTATTATGGTAACCATGGAAATTTGCTAATTCTATATTTAAACTATGGCCACTTTAGGAAATCCATGGTTTATTGTCATAAGGGACTGCCAGTAATAGGCTGTTGCATAAATACAATGTAACATTTTTATAGGAGAGTGTATGATTTATTAACAATACAGAATAGAACATAAGCAATATTAACTTTTAACATTCAAATTTAAATAAATGACCTGCACAAACTAGGGTACAGTTTGAAATAACTCAAACATAGAGTACTGTTGCAAAAGTCCTAGGCTACTTGTATTTTCACCAACAAAAAATGGCTTTAAGTCAGTTATTTCTATGTTTTGCTTTATGGTGTGTTAATGTAAAATGTAATAATCCAGAAAGATTTGCATCTGACAGCAACCAGTGCAGATTTCGAACACTGTTGCCCAGCATCCATCTAGCGAACCTCCACACTCTACCCATCAAAACACACAATCTTCTTCTGCTTTCCCAGAAAAATAAGGATTTCTCACACTCTGCTGCTCTGTGTTTCATGGAAACTGTCTTTTCAAGGGAACTTTGAACTGCATCCTCTAGGGGTCATTATGGGGAACAGTATACCCACACCACCATGCTCAAGGGAGTGCAGGCCAGAATCATGGCAAACACTAAGTACCAACTCTACCATTCCCTACCAGGAATTGCCCCTAAGAAATTTAAATGGCTCCATGACATTATCCCTTACAGCCAAAGGCCTAGGCTACATACCTACTTAATTGTTAGGGCCTTGGCCCGGGGTTGAGCTGAAGGCTTCCAATCAAGAAAGATTATTTTAAGCAGGCCTTTGTCTTCTCAGGTGTAAATCACAATGATATTCATGATAGTTGACACCTACTCGCACTTTTACCAACAAAAAGTGTCTTAGAAAATTTAAATCAATATATTGTTTTTTTGTAAGTGAGTAAACAAAATTATTTTCACATAATTTAGAAAGAAAAATTCTAGGCTACAAGCTCCAGTTCTCAAAAGTTCCGGGAACCAATGTTCTTTATGTGTTTTTTTGCCTTATTCAAGTGATTTAACATTTTTAAGTTTTTCACTAAACACGCATAATATTTTTTTTCTCAAAAATACAATCATGTACATACATGCATTTCACATATTAGTAGGGCTGTAGTACTCGAGTCCGGTCTTGGACTCGAGTCCGGACTCGAGACATTTTTCTGTCGTCTCGGACTTGTCTCGGACTCGTTGCATTTGCACTCGGACTTGTCTCGGACTTGGCCATTGGACTCGCCAAGTCTTCTAGTTGGTCTCGACCGAGTCCAGCAAAAAAATAAAATAAAAAATTTCTCCTTCAAAACAAAACCACATTTGAATGATGTCACGACTGAAAACGTGTGGCGCGCCGCTCTCCTTATTTCCAAAGCACTCAGTAGCCTGCGCTTGCGCTCCAGTGGCGTCTGCTGTTGCTGGGCAACCATGACCCGCTCTCCATGATGACGCAGAAGTTTCAGCAAAGAATAAATGGAATTCCAGCACTTAAAATCACTTTCAGTAGCTCTGCTAATAGATTCATTTAAAAAATGGCTATCCTTGTACAACTATGATAATCTGTTTCTCCATCTTGCCTTAGCTTTCAGTATTGTTCCGGGAAAGGATGTGCATGACCAGTGGTGCACTTACTGCGACCTGAAAAGTTTAGATGTTTCCAATTTAATTTTCTACCTGTTAGATTGTGTTTTATTCACGTCTACACCTAGATAGCCTTTTTTTATCAATAAACGCGTATTAATGTATAGCGTTATGCAACAATTACATATGTAAATTTTAAAAACTTTATATATGACATTACATATTTACATTTTCATGTAACAGCCAGTATTTGTATCTGTAACAATCACAAAATGTTTCCTATCTGCATTCGGATACAACATCGTACAGTTACTTGACAAGACTGTTATGACTTTTTATATATTTTTTCGTAGTTATCACTGAACAAGTATGTCGTGTTAAACTGAAATAATTATTAATTTCTAAAATAATATTTATCATGCAAGCAGAGAGATGTCATGACAAACGTTTAGTGATCATTTGAACACGACTGAATCTATTCAATGCACACATTCTCATTACGCAGAACACTTTGAGCGAGTCTTAATGTTAATGAACTTCACTAAACAAATGTGTGTGTGCCGCGCAAACCAGCAAAAGGTAAAGATGCAAACATGTAGGACAAGTAGACAATGTATCCGTATCGAAGCTGATTATTAGCCTACTCTTGAGAGAGAACTGGTTTGGTTTTTGAGAGACTGAGACGCGCAGCGCGGCTGTTTGATTGGCGAGCGCGCTGTGCTTATTCCATTCATTCGTATCATGGTAGCCTAAGCTTTCAATATATGCCTTTTAAATATATACAAATAATATAACGTGTAGCTATGATGTATTATTATAGGTAAAATTCCTCTTGCAACGCTCTGATTTCTGAGAGATAAACAGAGAGGCGACAACAATGCGGTGTTTGATTTGAGATCTTTTCACTCATAAAGTTTACATTCATTCACTTCTGGCGCTGATGCCCTGGCTCACCTGTTATCTAGCAAACACCAGACTGTGTCAGCTTCAGCCGAGTATTCAGGCAAAATTATTCCTTGAGCGTCATTCGTTTTTTAAGCCATTATTCGTGCCATTCCGAATAAGGTATTCGGCTTCAGGCACAACCCTAATTATTACATTACATATTTTATTTTTACATGCAACATAGATAAGGTCATATAGTAACAGCTCCACGCAATATTGTAATTCTAAAATTCACGTCGCACTTGCAAACACTTTGTATGCATTATGGTTAATGCATGCTGGAGTAGTCGATTGTTTCCAACAGCGCCGAGTAGTCTATGCAAGCACTAGCACAGTATGACAAAAATTTCGCTGTATTTATGTGCGCATGTCCAGTAGAGCCAAACGTATCCATTCTAGCCTTGCTGCGCGCATTTGTCATATCCCGAGCTTTGCGTGTGTCTGTGCACTGTGCCAATTAGGCATAGTCATATACATTTTTGACCACAGATATAATGTCAACAAAAAATAAAGTACATAAAAATTATTTGACCTTACAGTTCCAAACTTTGTTTGTTTATCCAAGTTTAGCTCCCAGGGTCGGACTGGGGGTAAAACCAGTACACATTAGCAAGGCCCCAAAGGAAGAGAGGGCCCTTGAAAAGTATGAATCTGAAATATATATATTTTTACCTGGATATTTTCATGGGTGGGGGGCATGGGGGCCCATCAGGACTGCCTATGCATAGGGCCCAGGATCTTGTTTAACGCCCCTGTTAGCTTTAACCCTAATTATACACACTTGAACCTAATCAAGCTCTTACTAGACACACTAATCTTCAAGGTGTTTTAAGGCCAGTTGGAGCTAAACTTTTCAGGACATTGGCCATCCAGGATGTAGTTTGGAGACCCCTGTCCTACAGAGTTGTTACTTTGCACATGCTTTTTGATCATTACAAATAATAATGTAAAATGATTTTCTTAGAATAGGAGATATGCTTTCTCTCGCATCACAAACATTATCAGAAGTTAAGTATGTGGTCTTGAAGAGGACCCTTTTTTCTTTCATTTGGACTCGGTCTTGGACTTGGACTCGAAACTTTTGGACTTGGACTTGACTTGGACTCGAACCTCTTTGGACTCGGTCTTGACTCGGTCTCGACTAGTCCTGGACTTGGACTTGACTTGGACTCGACAAAGCCGGACTTGACTACAGCTCTACATATTAGTATAGCCCAGTTCGTGCTGATTACAGTGATATTAGATTTTACCCATTTAGATATTTATAAGAAACTGAAAAAAGCACAAATGTGAGGTCATGACAAAACATCTCCAGGCCCCAAAAATACCCTTAGACTGCAGAGGGTTATGGCTAAAAAACCCAGCATTTTATACGAAGTCTTGCCTGTCATACAGGGGCTATCACTTACTCTTGCAGAAGCTTGCTGAAGGAGCTGTCTCAACAGATCCCTAGTAGCAACACCCTGTTTAGATAGGTTTCCGAGGATACATAGGTGGAGTGGTGCTCAAGATGAACGGGGCTTTTACCAACTCAAGAAAGGGCATGAAGCAACCGCGCGAAGCCCTCACCATATAGGATTTTAGAAAGAACGCAGAGCACTAGCATGCAAACTTACCACAGTGTGGATTTCAGAAAAGTGCGCAAAGACTTCACATGCACACAGCAAAATCAATGGTGTAAAAAGAACACCCACACTGTCAAATTTAACACCAGCAAAGTGTCTATATGTGTCCAGACTGTAGAGTGTAAATGTTACACTTTTGATAGTGTTAACTTTTTGACACCATGTGTGTGTAAATTCAACACTCATTATTGTTAATTGTTTAACCTATTCAAAACTATTCATTGTTGTTTCTGCACTACACCAGTGTTAGTATTCAATTACAGTGTTAAATTTTAACACTCTCCTTTTAAGATCAACATCAGTGTAATGTGAATATAACAAGGACGAGTGTTCAAAATACTTATTTTTAATGGCACTTTTGGTGATTTTAATAGCGCTTTTATTAATATTTGATTGTTTCTACAATTAAATGGCAGGACATATTTGTAGAAAATACTGCAAAAACACCACATTTAACATTCAAACACTGCATTTCAGTGCATTTAAAAAAATTACAATTTGCAATTAATTCCAATCTGAAACAAAACCACAACAGGGAACAATGTAAGTTCTCTCGTCACTGTCATATGAATACTGCCTGTCATAAGGTCTATAGTATAAAATCATCCATGCAAATGAGAGTGAAAATATTTCCCACCTCCTCAACACAGAATGCATGCACCTGCTCATCAAAACACCCTGTAATACATTACTGGCCAAAAGAAAAGCTTGTCCATCTTTTACAATAATACTGATAATCTTATTAAAAACAGGCATTTCATTTTCAACAGCAGAGCAAACGTACATTCCAACTTGGTATTCAGTTCCATAGTTTTTTACCCAGGTTGTAGTGGAGAGAGTGGGTAAATTTCAAGTTTCAGTTAAAAGCTCATTACCCTCCAGAGTGCAAACAGAGACTTCATTAAAGGGACCAAACTGAAATCTTTTAAAATAAAAACTTTCAATGAAAAGCCAACTGATGTTGATGTTTCTTGGCCAGTGTTTTGGTTATGTTTTTAAAGTTCTTCACAGACTTCTTAAAAAAGTTATGCTTCCCTTCGTATCTCATGCACAACATGTGTATAAGTGGACCCACTTTCCGAATGCATTTAGGATAATGGATCATTAGATGGTGTTTTGGAATCAATCTTTTTTCAGGAAATATGGACTTAAAAAGTTTATGATGATCAGAAATTAAATGTTTCAAAAAATAATTCATAACCTGTGTTACAACTGGTGAGAAGACAATGTTCACTATCTGATTCAAAAGTAGAATAAGATTCCAGTAACCATTGTCCGTGTCAACTAGATCTCCAAAGATTAAGGGGGTATTGCGCAGAAGGCACCTTGAATGAATAGCATTGAGGCCAAGGTCCTTGCTGCCATCATTAATTTTAACTCCACTTGGTCTATTCTTTCTTTCAATGTATCCATAGTTGAAGCTCTGAATCCTTTCCGAAAGTGTGTCCAATGAAATGCAGTTTTTAACAAAGTACTGAAAAAGCAGTTTTAACTCATACTGCACAACCCATTCAAGCAAATTGTGCATAATGTCAACAGCATAATTCTCTGAAGAATGAAAAAACTGTAATGAATTGAGTGGACAACTTCTCTTAAGGCCAAACAGTGGTGCAAGAGTGGGATCTTGTGCCAGAGCATTGCAATGTTCTGAATATAGCTCCTTTGTTCGAATGATCAAATCTGGGTCATCCTCACTAAGCAAAACTGACAACAGTAGGTTGCACTGAACGACTCAACCATGCCAAGCAATCCATGTAAAGCTAAATTGTCACCAGTAACCTGGATGACAGAACCCTGTAACATAGTATCTGAGAAGGGAACATTAATTCCCTTCAACTCGAGAATTTTTAGATCCTTTACCAGAGGCTGTAAGATTGGTTCAAAGCCATATTTCTTCAAGTCTCCTGAATGGAAAAGGGCCACAAGATGGATGTTCATTAAAACAGAATTGATCTTGGGGGGCAAATTTCTTAAAATAAAATAAACACAGCCAAGTTTGTGTATTCCTTTTTTGGAATACACATGGATTTCAAAATCATTGTAACTGTATAACTGTATTTGAAGAGCATCCTCTTTTTGACCAAATAACATGTGCTTTTTGAAGAACCATCATTAATGTCTTTTTAAATACCATCTTGATGACTTTTAACCTGCTGGAAAAAGTGGCAAAGTTCAGAATTTGTAAACATAGACTCGAGAGTTCCTAAAATGGGCACATAGATACATTTGTCATTGACAGGAACTTGACTGTATAAGCCTGTAGATTTATTTTTGCACACATCATAATGCACACCAAGAACATATTCCACTGGTTCCACGATTTTCCATTTTTTCTCAAAGTGTCTTTGCCTCTTTTTTCAGTATTAAGGCAAGAGAAAGGATTTTCGAGCTGGCTAAAACAGTTTTTAACTTTGTCTAGAGTTTGCCCAGGTACCTCTGATGAAAGACATTTTAGAACAGTGTCTCTTGCTTGAGCATGAACATCACTTACAAGTTCTTTCATTGAACCAACTAAACATTGAACAGTACTTTCAGAGAAACTCCAGCTGCTTGTACTTGAGCAACAATAGCACTACACATATCAGTTACTTGCCGATTTTCAACAGGAGTCTGAAAAGTGACTGGAGGATCCTCACTTAGGGCATCAGAAACAGTGATACTACTGCAAAAATTCTCAGCAGTACCTGAGGCTACACAGTCTCTGTGGACTCCAACGATATGTTTCTTGAACCCATAATATTTATAAAACACAGATGAACATCCAGGTTCGCCACATTTCAACCGTAATGAACGCCCTGGGTACAAACCATGATGAAACTTCAGATGCTGAAACAAACTTGAACAACTTCTGTGGTGTACCTTGCAAAGGAAGCATGAGAACATTTGAGCAAGACGCTGGGGGGGAGGGGAGTCACACCTCAGTGTTTTCAATTCTCACTCGGATTTCCTTGAACCTTGGACTTTCCTTGGCAGTGCCCACATCAATGCCATACACTGTTGTTTGAATGAACGTGTAGAAGTTGCACAAGGCCTCATCATACGACACGGCAAAGACAAAGTGCGCCTTTTAAAGAGTTCATCATTGGCTGCAACAGCTTGTCACGGTTGGTAAACCGTGATCTCGGGTTGTTTACACTTTGTGGTGAATTCTGTGTGTTCTGCGTCTGCACTGATTAGTTGTGGGCGTCTCCGTTAATTGTATCAGCAACAGCTGCCACTCATTACCCATCTCCTATATAATGGCTTGTCTCACGTCTTGTGTTTGTGAGATCGTTGTTTCATGTCGTTGTGTTACCCCCGTCTGGCTTCTGTGTTAGTTTGCGTTTGGATGTCTGTGTTTTCCCCAGAACCTCATCCACTCTCCGCACGATCACTCAGCCACAGACACTTACCTTCGGCTCTGTTCCCCGCAGTTCCAGTGCCACTCTCTCCTGCTGAGCAATAGAAATGTAGTAACTAGAGGTCGACCGATATATCGGGCCGATAATTGTCTTTTTTATATATATATCGCCTCGGCCGATATACGTTTTTAGTAGCGCCGATTTAAAGTCATGCACGTCGGCCGGCAGCCCCGTGTTATTGGTGCAGTGGAAAGTGCTGCTACCGCTTGTGAAGGAACCAAAGTCAAAACTTTTGGAAGATTCAACAACAGTCCTTGGGAGTTAAATTTAGTCAGAGAATTTCACTCTGTAAATGGGGTGGAGAAGTTGGCAGCACTCACAAACACTGCAGCGTTACTCCGCCCCACTCACAGACAGCACCGCGCTCGGAGAGACAGTACCGTGAATCACATTTGTTCGGTAGCATGGTTTGATGCAGACAATAGCCAGGTTTCCATCCAACTAATTTGTATTTAGGGATGTCATTTTTCAATCATTTCCATGATCGATCGACGTTTAAATTAACGATCAATTAATAACCTTAATACTGCAAAATGCCTCTGCAGCGGTATTATTATTATTGTGTGTAAAAGCCACTTTGAAAAAAAGCTTTCTCACCTGAATTAAAGAGGTTTTAGTCTGAATAAAATGCTAGTAGCAGGACTATAAAATGAATAGATGTGATAATGATAATTTGATAAAATGAAGAGAGCGTGCCATACGTTTTAGATTATTTTACTTTGTTGACTGTTTCCCATCAAGGAGACTGCTGAATGAGTCTCTTTAAATGGTTTTGTGGTGCTCGTTGTTATATTTTAAAACGCAATTGCAATGTTTTCAAATGAAACTATAGCATTAAAAATAAAATTATCCCAAATCTAACTGTGGCGCTTGTGGCTGTGCAGTCAGTAAAAAAAAATTTTTTCCACATCAAACATTTTATGCAAGTATTATGACCAGTACTTTTTTGTTTGATCTTGTTCTGCAAAATGTTCGATTTTAAATTTTTGCGTTCTGCTAGGCCTATTTGTTTAAAAAAATCAGGCATTTACAGTGCATTAGATCATGACAGTGCATGAGTGCTTGCATACGAGGACAAGAGAGCGTGGGTTTGGATGTATTTGGAGGTTCTTGCTCACATCTCGTTCTGCACATATCCAAATGTTTCTATATTCGCAATTTATCAATGTTAAACTACAATATTTTTTATTTAAACTAGACGGAAAAGATCATCCTCTTCACATGAGCAAAAACATCCTTGGCATAACAGCAGAGTGGACTGGTATACTAGGTTCACACGCACCACAGTTACGTTTTAGATCGTTTTATTTTAAATGCTCTAATGTAGGTTGAAAACATTGGAATTGTGATTTAAAATACAGCGACGAGCATCAGAAAACCATTTAAAGAGGCGCATTCAGCAGTTACTAAAATGATCTCAAATGTATGGCACGCTCGTCATTTAATTAAAATCTATATATATATATATATATATATATATATATATATATATATATATATATATATATATATATATATATATTATAGATAAATAAAAACACTTAGCACAATCACACTCCTCCAGAGCAGACAGAAGGTCATCCACATGTGCACCAGGTGCAGGTTTTTGCACCTTTTGTTTATATTTCTTACCAAGCCTGGTGTATCCAAAAATCGGGGAAAGTAATCAAGGATGAGTGAAGATTTGTCTGGATCATGTATCAAACTCTGCCTGTATCAACATACTCTGCTTGAATGTTGTCCTCATTTTATCCTTAATAACTGGTGTGTCCGTTGAATGCTTCATCATGGATATAGCTTCTGTGCATTCGACAGCTGCTCAGTTGCTGAAGATATCTTGCGCAAAGTCTTTGGACCATCTTGGTAAACCACCTTGGATGCCCCCTTCAAGTTATTTACAGAGTTGCGCTGAACAGTTTTCAATCTGTAGGCAATGTAACCCTGGCCACTGCGTGGATCATAGTAATGTTCCTGTAAAACAAATGTTAAGCATCAATAAGTCAATGTGTCAGTATCAGGCAGTATAGCATGCACACAATTTTGGAGAATATATTGTTTACATAAGTTCTATGCATGACCCACTATACACAATGGACTACCCAAACTATAAAATAATTATACTTAATGATACTTACAGCTACCGATAATTACAGATAATTTGATTGACTCATGCATTTGATATGTGCTGAAATAAAGAGAGTACAGTTTCAATACTGTATACTTATATAACCAGTCGGTGAGCACTTATCCTTCAAATTGGGGAACAAGGTTATGATTCCAAGAGCATAGCTTAAACGGATACTGACTGGTGGAATCCTCCTAGCCCACAACATGAGAATTTTTTTTTTTACACATAACATGTAAAATGTAACTGTGGTCAAATACCAGTGCAATATATAAACTAAAGATTTTTTTTTTTTGGTCACTTACCCATACTTCTCTACCATATCAGCCACAAGGATGTTTACCAGCTTCTTTCGTGTCTTGTCAGACAGGCTACTTGCTTGTTCGTACTCCTTCAATATATCAGTGCCTCCTGGTTTTAAGTGTAGCACTGCATGAACTAGCTGTATAAATATATAAAAAAAAAAAAGTATGAACGCAAATAAACTTATCAAAAAGATTATTGATAAGGTATTGAAACTTATATCATTTATGGACAAAACATAAGAGGGAAAATAACTGACATCTTTTGACGCATTGCAGTCAGAAGGTTCTTCTAAGAATCGCTTTTTGCATGCCTTTGAAGATTGTGGAATCACTGTGGACTCTGAACTTTCTGATTCTATTGATGAAAACGATGACTCAGGGCATGAGGGCTCAGAGAGATCAGTCTCAGCTTGTGGAACATTATCTTAGAATCACATACATGACACAAGACAATATGAACACCAAAAAGACAGATGCGATCATCATGTATTGTGAAAAAATATGTTTGGGAATACAAACTAGATGATTCATTTATGAACATGGCAGCAGGTCATGAGTTTCTTACCCGATTTATCGTTATCACCATCCAAAATTTTGAAGGACACCTTAGATGTTCTCACAAGCTCATCAAAAATATCAGCATCAACATCAACTCCTGCAGAGTCTTTAAAAATGCTATTTTGGGGATTTCCGTTTTTCATTTTCCTACCTAATTTTGAATGCCTGCCTATACTAATGCTACAGTGTAAGCTCAGAAAGTTTGGTATAATTTCAAAGGAAACCCTTTGAAATTACATAAAACACTGTTGAAATTGATAAAAATGACAATATATGCTGTCTGTGTTATAATAAATAGGGAAAAAAACAAGGCGCTTTTTTATTTTATTTGTGTAAACTGAAGTTTGAAATGGTATAACTCAGGCATTGAAGGGGCTGGCAACTTCAGACCAATGTCTTGTGCTTGTTCCACTTGTCAGCTATTAGAGGAAAACAGAAATTTCTTTCTATCCTAATCTATGCAAAAGTTATTCTATTCCAACTGAAGGAAGGAATAATACCATTTTTGTATAAAATTTTTGTCTAAATAAGTATGAAGTCATCTTTTGCACACTTGCAGTATGGAATAATGTGATCTCTGTATATTATTTTACAGAAAACACTCAGAAGTTACATAAAAAGCTGCTGTTTGTGACAAATAGTATTATTTATGTTGTTTCACATATGATGAACCATCTCAATACAATGTGCTTTTTTTGTGTGTGGGTTTTCTGAACAGTCTTTGAAAGAGAATAAGTCAAATTACACAATAGCAACATGCATAAAATTATAAAAAAATATCTGGTCTATCACAATCTAAAATAGAATCCACAATCTCCAGCTTCATATCGTTTCATTTATGTCTATTCTGCATCGTGTAAAGATTGGGAGACCTCGCCTGTCTAATTCATATATAATATTTTGATTTTTTTATCAGCGTGTCTGTCTGTTTCGGTTCTGATTCAGCGTAAACAAGCTCCCCAAAGCTTTTGCGCGAACTTCGGAGCGTCAACAAACTAATTTATGTTTATTCCCCCAGTACTGTACGGATTACTGTACCTTCACTGAGATGCGGTCAAATACTGTACGATATTGAAAATAAACATATTAGCTTATTGCTACCGGAGCTTCCAAGCCTCAGAATAAAGAATCAAATGTATGAAAGCGAGTAGCACGCGTATAGGCTTACCAGATGCGCGTCCTGACCTCTCCACGGCGAAGGTGGCCACCCATAACTTGTTTTATGAATATTATGCATTATAAATCCAGAGATTCGGCCATTTGTAGTTTCGCCTCGCGTGGCCTTTGTTTAGAAGCAGCAAAAACTGCGAAGGTGGCCACCCATAACTTGTTTTATGAATATTATGCATTATAAATCCAGAGATTCGGCCATTTGTAGTTTCGCCTCGCGTGGCCTTTGTTTAGAAGCAGCAAAAAACTGTTTCCCAGAGACCAGTGCGTCACACGAGCGGAAAGGAGTGGGCAGTCGCTGTCCAGTTCCTGTCACCCCCGCTGGTGCTGAATCACACATTCGATTGGAGGGAACGACTTGTGAATGGCAGCAATTAGGACAAATAGCGCTTCACAAAAGAGGTCAGATGTCTATAGCAGAAGAAAGGCTTTTACACCCATCAATATGAGTTGAAGATCTTGTCAACCATACAGCCTTTGGAGCTCTTTTGCGCACTTGTACAAAACGCTTTATATCTCAGCAATGGAAGCACGCAGAAACGTAAAAATGGTCTTGTTTGAAAGAAGAGATTCTAATCTAAAAGATTATATCGAGTATATAGGTATGCGTGGCTGTTTGCGGCTGACTGAAGCGGTGCAAAATGTATAAATAATAAGGTGAGAAATTTTTCATCGCGATTCTGTTGAAGATCATTCGATCTGTGATTGTCACACAATAAAATGATCTACATTATCAGATTCCTGAGAATGAGAGCTTTCTTGTGATATATGACTTGACTGTTTTGTGAAAAATATTTTAAATACACATTCTTACGAAAACGTATTCGCAATCGTTAGATGGAAATTTATGGGGGGGGGGGAAATATATTTCTTAGCTTAATTTGACTACTTTATGTATCATAAAACCCCGATTAATGGTATTCTTTGTAAAGAAAACACTCTAAGCTTTCAAATGAACCCATTTTTGGGCAAATACCATATAAGGAAGGATATGCAAATGAGACACAAACATCTGGCATGCTATTTTCGGACCCGGTACCGGGTCTGCAGAGTTTCCACATTGGCTCCATGCGGCAAGTTGAACTTTGCTGAAGCTTAGAAGTTGAAACAAATACAACTCAATTTTATGTTTAACATACTGAAATGATAACATTTCAAATCACTTGGCATTATTTTCAAATGCAAGTAATACATAAAAAAAAAAAAAAAAAATAATTCGGATAGTAGGATATAAAGTCACATGTATTGAAAGATTTTTTAACATTGTGATCAGAATATTATTTGGGATTAAGCAAATTTATAATACACATTGGGCCTCATTTACGAAATTAACGTACCACAGAAAATAGGTCAAATGGTAGTTTCAGTGCAAAACTTGTAATTTATCTATGTATGTCAATCAATCAATCACCATTATTTATATAGTGCTTTAAACAAAATACATTGCGTCAAAGCACTGAACAACATTCATTTGGAAAACAGTGTCTCAATAATGCAAAATGATAGTTAAAGGCAGTTCATCATTGAATTCAGTTATGTCATCTCTGTTCAGTTTAAATAGTCTGTTTTTATTTGCAATCAAGTCAATGATATCGCTGTAGATGAAGTGACCCCAACTAAGCAAGCCAGAGGCGACAGTGGCAAGGAACCGAAACTCCATCGGTGACAGAATGGAGAAAAAAACCTTAGGAGAAACCAGGCTCAGTTGGGGGGCCAGTTCTCCTCTGACCAGACGAAACCAGTAGTTCAATTCCAGGCTGCAGTAAAGTCAGATTGTGCAGAAGAATCATCAGTTTCCTGTGGTCTTGTCCTGGTGGTCCTCTGAGACAAGGTCTTTACAGGGGATCTGTATCTGGGGCTCTAGTTGTCCTGGTCTCCGCTGTCTTTCAGGGCAGTAGAGGTCCACCATCTGGTCTGGATACGTACTGGATCCGGGTGACTGCAGTGACCCTCTGATCTGGACAGAGACTGGATCTGGTGGCCACGGTGACCTCGGAACAAGAGAGAAACAGACAAATATTAGCGTAGATGCCATTCTTCTAATGATGAAGAAAGTACGGTGTTATGTGAAGTGTTTCCGGTTCCGGTTTACCTAATTAATGCAGCCTAAAAATCCTTTAACGGATTTGGATATTAAAAGCATATTAGTATGTTATGTGTATGCCAGGTTAAAGAGATGGGTCTTTAATCTAGATTTAAACTGCAAGAGTGTGTCTGCCTCCCGAACAATGTTAGGTAGGTTATTCCAGAGTTTAGGCGCCAAATAGGAAAAGGATCTGCCGCCCGCAGTTGATTTTGATATTCTAGGTATTATCAAATTGCCTGAGTTTTGAGAACGTAGCGGACGTAGAGGAGTATAATGTAAAAGAAGCTCATTCAAATACTGAGGTGCTAAACCATTCAGGGCTTTATAAGTAATAAGCAATATTTTAAAATCTATACGATGTTTGATAGGGAGCCAGTGCAGTGTGGACAGGACCGGGCTAATATGGTCATACTTCCTGGTTCTAGTAAGAACTCTTGCTGCTGCATTTTGGACTAGCTGTAGTTTGTTTACCAAGCGTGCAGAACAACCACCCAATAAAGCATTACAATAGTCTAACCTTGAAGTCATAAATGCATGGATTAACATTTCTGCATTTGACATTGAGAGCATTGGCCGTAATTTAGATATATTTTTGAGATGGAAAAATGCAGTTTTACAAATGCTAGAAACGTGGTTTTCTAAGGAAAGATTGCAATCAAGTAGCACACCTAGGTTCCTAACTGATGACGAAGAATTGACAGAGCAACCATCAAGTCTTAGACAGTGTTATAGGTTATTACAAGCAGAGTTTTTAGGCCCTATGATTAACACCTCTGTTTTTTCTGAATTTAGCAGTAAGAAATTACTCGTCATCCAATTTTTTATATCGACTATGCATTCCATTAGTTTTTCAAATTGGTGTGTTTCACCGGGCTGCGAGGAAATATAGAGCTGAGTATCATCAGCATAACAGTGAAAGCTAACACCAAGTTTCCTGATGATATCTCCCAAGGGTAACATATAAAGCGTGAAGAGTAGCGGCCCTAGTACTGAGCCTTGAGGTACTCCATACTGCACTTTTGATCGATATGATACATCTTCATTCACTGTTACGAACTGATGGCGGTCATATAAGGACGATTTAAACCATGCTAATGCACTTCCACTGATGCCAACAAAGTGTTCAAGTCTATGCAAAAGAATGTTGTGGTCAATTGTGTCAAACGCAGCACTAAGATCCAAAAAAACTAATAGAGAGATACACCCACGATCAGATGATAAGAGCAGATCATTTGTAACTCTAAGGAGAGCAGTTTCAGTACTATGATACGGTCTAAATCCTGACTGGAAATCCTCACATATACCATTTTTCTCTAAGAAGGAATATAATTGTGAGGATACCACCTTTTCTAGTATCTTGGACAGAAAAGGGAGATTCGAGATTGGTCTATAATTAACAAGTTCTCTGGGGTCAAGTTGTGGCTTTTTTATGAGAGGCTTAATAACCGCCCGTTTGAAGGTTTTGGGGACATATCCTAATGACAATGAGGAATTAATAATAGTCAGAAGAGGACCTATGACTTCTGGAAGCACCTCTTTTAAGAGCTTAGATGGTATAGGGTCTAACATACATGTTGTTGGTTTAGATGATTTAACAAGTTTATACAATTCTTCCTCTCCTATAGTAGAGAATGAGTGGAACTGTTCCTCAGGGGGTCTATAGTGCACTGTCTGATGCGATACTGTAGCTGACGGCTGAATGGTTGCAATTTTATCTCTAATAGTATCGATTTTAGAAGTAAAGTAGTTCATAAAGTCATTACTGTTGTGGTGTTGGGAAATGTCAACACTTGTTGAGGCTTTATTTTTCGTTAATTTAGCCACTGTATTGAATAAATACCTGGGGTTATGTTTGTTTTCTTCTAAAAGAGAAGAAAAGTAATCAGATCTAGCAGTTTTTAATGCTTTTCTATAGGATATGCTACTTTCCCGCCAAGCAATACGAAATACCTCTAGTTTTGTTTTCCTCCAGCTGCGCTCCATTTTTCGGGCTGCTCTCTTTAGGGTGCGAGTATGCTCATTATACCATGGTGTCAAACTGTTTTCCTTAACCTTCCTTAAGCGTAAAGGAGCAACTGTATTTAAAGTGCTAGAAAAGAGAGAGTCAATAGTTTCTGTTACATCATCAAGTTGTTCTGAGGTTTTGGATATGCTAAGGAATTCGGATACATCAGGAAGATAACTTAAAAAGCAGTCTTTTGTGGTAGAAGTGATGGTTCTTCCATACTTGTAACAAGAAGTAGAATTTACAATTTTGGCTATATGAAGTTTGCACAAAACTAAATAATGATCTGAGATATCATCACTTGGCTGAATAATTTCAACACTATCAACATCAATTCCATGTGACAGTATTAAATCTAGAGTATGATTTCGACAATGAGTAGGTCCTGAAACATGTTGTCTAACACCAATAGAGTTCAGAATCTCTATAAATGCTGATCCCAATGCATATTTTTCATTATCGACATTGATATTAAAATCACCAACTATTAAGACTTTATCTGCAGCCAGAACTAACTCGGATGTAAAATCACCAAACTCTTTAATAAAGTCTGTATGGTGCCCTGGTGGCCTGTATACAGTAGCCAGTACAAACATAACAGGGGATTTATCATTAACATTGGTTTCTCTGGATAATGTTATATGAAGCACCATTACTTCAAACGAGTTATACTTGAAGCCTGCCCTCTGAGAAATCCTGAAAACTTTGTTATAAATTGAAGCAACTCCTCCCCCTTTGCCTTTTAGACACGGCTCGTGTTTATAACAATAATCTTGGGGGTGGACTCATTTAAAATAATGTAATCATCAGGTTTTAGCCAAGTTTCTGTCAAACAGAGCACATCTATATTATGATCAGTTATCATATTATTTACAAAAAGTGTTTTCGTAGAAATGGATCTGATATTCAATAAGCCAATCTTTATCATTTGTTTATCCATATTGCATTTGTTTTTTATTTGTTGAACCTCAATTAAATTGTTAACCTTAACTTGGTTTGGACGTTTTTTGTATTTTCTAGTTCGGGGAAGAGACACAGTCTCTATAGTGTGATATCTAGGTGAAAGAGTCTCTATGTGCTGAGAATTAACTGACCTCTGTGACGGGAGGCATCTAGCAGACGGTCGGTTTAGCCAGTCTGTCTGCTTCCTGACCTGGGCCCCAGTTAGTCAAGTATAAACACTAAGACTATGTGCCGTATTTCTAGACAGAAGAGTGGCGCCACCCCAGGAGGGATGAAGACCATCTCTTTTAAACAGGTCAGGTCTGCCCCAAAAGCTCGTCCAATTGTCTATGAAACCTATGTTATTCTGTGGGCACCACTTAGACATCCAGCCATTGAGTGATGACAATCTGCTATGCATCTCGTCACCACGGTAAGCAGGGAGGGGACCAGAGCATATTACAGTGTCTGACATCGTGCTTGCAAGTTCACACACCTCTTTAATGTTATTTTTAGTGATCTCTGACTGGCGAAGTCGAACATCATTAGCGCCAGCATGAATAACAATCTTTACGTTTAGCATTAGCCAGCACTTTTAAATTTGCCAAGATGTCAGGCGCTCTGGCTCCCGGTAAACATTTGACTATGGTGGCTGGTGTTTCTATATTCACGTTCCGTACAATAGAATCACCAATAACTAGAGCACTTTCATCAGGTTTCTCAGTGGGTGCATCACTGAGTGGGGAGAACCTGTTTAATGTTTGGATCGGAACAGAAGAGAGGTGTTTTGACCCACGACTACCCTGCCTCACCGTCACCCAGTTGCCCTGCTGCAGGTGTTCTGCTGGAACCGGACAATGTACAGGAGTCCCTGAGCTAGACGCATCCAAAGCCGTATCTAGAGCCCTAACATTCTTACTGTCCTCAATTAAAGTTTGGAAGCGTGTCTCTAATTCTGAAATCTTCTCTGTCAGCCTAACTATTTCCCTGCATTTATCACGTGTGAATCCCTCATCAGCGACAGAGATAGATAAACTGTACATGTGTCAAGAGGTGCAAATAACAATTGCAGGAGAAGCCATTACTCACCGTGCTTGATGAAATATTCTTACTGCGGTTGTTTGATGAACTTGTGGAAAACTGCAGCGTGAGAGAGGACCTTCTAATCAGGGCCTGAAATTAACACTAGCCAAACAAGTGCCAAATGGAAGACTGTTGTAAAAACTGTATAAATAAAAATTGTTGTTTGCGAGTTGGTAGCAGTTTGGTGGAGGCAGATCTGAATGCAAGCTTGCAATAGATTATACGAAAGGGTCATGTTTAAATGGACTAAATTATTGAAGAACTCTGACATACATTATCAGAGAGAAATCATTTCAATAGAAGATTGGGTTATAAAATATACTTAAAAATTATGAGGTAATAAAAGAAAACATAAATGGATGAATTGTCACGATACAATCAAGAATATGTATTTAAAAAATAGGGTGACTTTTCATTTCATCACATATTTGTAAGTTAACTAAGCATTTAAGCATGAATTCTAACAACAAAACAATTAATGGCCTAAAACACATTTCTCTATTTATGTAGTTAGAAACTACGAAAAAAAAAAGATTTTGTTGAAACCGTTTTTTAAATTATATTAAATATTAATCCGTTTTATGAGTACTGCTATTCTAATTAATTCAGCAGACTTTATGAGCACAGATTTTGCTGACTTCTGCATGTAATCAAGCACTTAGTCACCTTCTTAAATTAAGGACTGTTAATCATTTATTCAGCTTTTAAAAATGGTGTATGCTTTTTATGGATTCTGAATTAGACATATTTTGATAATGGGTCAAAATCCTCTCCACCTGAACAATGTTGGCTTTCCTCATAAAGCAAAAAAAAAAAAAAAAAGATTCCAACTTTCCTCTAGGCTGACAATGAATGTAATCTGTAAATAAACAATATAAATTCTAAACGAGAAACCATGGAGATTACATTTAACACTTCAATGTGGACCTGTTTTAAGTGGCAATTTGCATAGATGCCACTATATTTTTAATGTGCCGCTAGAGATTTTGAAAGCATCATATTGATCCATTAAACTCTGAACTATGAAATTTATGTAGATTGATATTTTATGTTGGCAGGTTTTTGCATATTTAATTATGGTATTCAAAATTATAATTGGTGCTGACCTAGTGTTAAAATAATAACAAACACAATTACCATTTTGTCATAATTCTTATTTGTCCATACCATAAAAGTCAGTGATGGTTTAAGCCCCACTGACTTTCACTGTATGGGAAAAAACAGCTGAAATATTTGAAATAGTTACTTGAAACTTTACATTTCTTCATGCATTGAAAATATTAATCATAACTTGTCACTCTTTTCACTTTTGTTCAAACCATCTTCCAGAAATTAAAAACCACTATGACTGGTGCACAATTAAATATGATTGTGGGCTGTGTAGTTGGGGTATAAGAAGAATTTTAATCAGCTCTCATATTCAATTTCCTACTGCGTGAAGAAAGGATATCAGCACCATAATTACAGTGTCACTCAGGCTATGGCCAAACAACACCAATGACAGGAATAGTTAATTAATTTGTGTCACACATATGAGAGTCCATTGCTATTATACTGTGTATCTCTGACTTGCCATCAGCAATAACTTTTATATTTACATCATCTCGAGTGGTAAGATACCAAGCGTCAAAAGGTGATTTATGCAAACAGAAAGAGCTGCTCTGTAGGGCTACATTTGAGTGTAATAATTTAAACTTACACCGGAGAAGACAATAAATGTAGTCATCCTGCAATTCTTACATTATTGGCCACTACAGTTCAATTACAATACAATTCAACAGAGGGCTGCAAATGTAAAACAGCAAACACTTACCTCATTTATTACTTTTTATATGAAATGTAATTTTATTTTATAAAATTGTATAATATGTATTTTATTTTATTTTATTTACTACTACTACTACTACTACTATTATTATTATTATTATTGTTGTTATTAACTTTTTTAAACTTTAACAAAAAAAAAAAAAAAAAAAAAAAAAAACATTTATGGAAATATTATAGTGTAAACTTAACTACTATTTTTTTATATCTCTCAGAGATATATTAAGAATGACTATATACAGGTTCATAATTAATGTGAATAATGCAAAATTTATAATTCATTCTAAAGTGAAGATTTTGGTAATCTACTAGTAATGACTCAAGTATTACCACATTTTCCAGAAGGTATTGCTAATTATTTGGATCTGCATCCTAAATCGAAAAGCATGATAACTCCTTAATATTGACTGAAGTCATTGTAAGCTTTTGAGGTATACAGTGTTAGTACTATGGAGGGTACTTAGAGTGCCACTTAAAACATCAAATGAAGAATCAATTATTGATTTAATAATTCAGACATTTGGCAATTGCTTTTCTCTCTCTATTTGCCAGTTGCTTTTCTTTGTCCTATTGTCAAATACTTGTCTTTATCGAGTTAAAATATGCCAATATGCACCGATGTTAAAATGTGCATTTGCACATAGAATAGGTGTCGGTACCTCCTAAATGATCTAGTTCATCTTTTTGACTGACCGAATTGAGGATTAATATGCTTGCACTGTGGTACTACTGTTTGCAATGTACTGAGTAAAGGTTTATTTGGATTTTGGTTGTGTTTTCTCACATTAATTACTATCAAATTCCTGTTCTAATGAGTAAGGTATTTATTTTTTGTTTGTTATAGCTGTACGCATTTTACTTAACAACTTAACAATACACTGTGGCAAATTCATTACTCTTTCGTTATGTTCGTGGATGAAAACATCCACTAAATTAAACTGCTGTAAAAATGTATCAGATAAATATTTTAAATAAATAATTGATAAAAAATAATAAATATTTTTTGTGCATAAATCTATTAATCAACCTCAGTCCTGATCAAAACTATCAAATGTTTAAAAAAAAATGTTTTAACTTTTTAATTACCAAGTTCATAAATTATGTCACTGATTTGAAAAAAAGAAAGAAAGACATATTTCAATATAAAAAGTGATTGTGGACTGGATATTCTTTTTTACCTTTTATCACAGTCTTGGGCATGTCAAATATTAGGAACTACATTGGCTTTGATGCATTTTTAGTTTTTGTGCAGCATTAGATTTTATTTTTTTCTCCCTCATTTGTTGTTGGTGGCTGTTTTTGCCCCGTTGACTTCCATTATAACGAAATTTTTATGAATGCAAAGCCATGACACCATATAAACATGCATTCTTGATTGTTTGTGGTTTTCCCTTTTGGGAAGAGGCAAAATTTGTTATTTTTACAGTTGATCACTAGTTGGGACCATTAACCCTTTAGATAGGCCTGTGCAAAAATGGCTTTGTTTCTGGCTTGTATATGGAGTTATAAGGAAATCAGT
Organism: Carassius auratus; assembly: GCF_003368295.1. NCBI lineage: Eukaryota > Metazoa > Chordata > Actinopteri > Cypriniformes > Cyprinidae > Carassius > Carassius auratus. The sequence continues at coordinate 8,310,473 of NC_039244.1, read as the reverse complement.
GTTCCTGTAGCTCAATTGGTAGAGCACTGCGCTATGAAGCACAAGGTTGGGGGTTCGATTCCCTGGGAACACATGATATGTAAAAATTGATAGCCTGAATGCACTCTAAGTCGCTTTGGATAAAAGCGTCTGCTAAATACATTAATATAATTTAATTTTAATTTAATATGGAGTATAAGAGAGGGATACCTTTGTGCACTTACCTTGATGTATCTGTAAAAAATCCAAATATGCACCTCAGCTCTCAGAACTACATGGAGTAAACAATAAAAAAAAGAAGTGTGTTTATGCACCTGCTACCTTTTGATGGTGAAAAATACAGATGTGTCAAGTCAAGTCAAGTCACCTTTATTTATAGGAAATAGGAAAAGGATCTGCCGCCCGCAGTTGATTTTGATATTCTAGGTATTATCAAATTGCCTGAGTTTTGAGAACGTAGCGGACGTAGAGGATTATAATGTAAAAGGAGCTCATTCAAATTCAGGGTTTTATAAGTAATAAGCAATATTTTAAAATCTAATCTGTGTTTGATAGGGAGACAGTGCAGTGCAGTGTTGACAGACCGGGCTAATATGGTAATATATTTTGGTTCTAGTAAGAACTCTTGCTGCTGCATTTTGGACTAGCTGTAGTTTGTTTACTAAGCGTGCAGAACAACCTTCCAATAAAGCATTACAATAATCTAATCTTGAGGTCATGAATGCATGAATTAAAGTTATGACCCTAGTACTGAGCCTTGAGGTACTCCATAGTGCACTTGTGATCGATATGATACATCTTCATTCACTGCTACGAACTGATGGCGGTCATATAAGTACGATTTAAACCATGCTAATGCACTTCCTTTAATGCCAACAAAGTGTTCAAGTCTATGCAAAAGAATGTTGTGGTCAATTGTGTCAAACGCAGCACTAAGATCCAATTAAACTAATAGAGAGATAAACCCACGATCAGATGATAAGAGCAGATCATTTGTAACTCTAAGGAGAGCAGTCTCAGTACTATGATACAGTCCTGACTGGAAATCCTCACATATACCATTTTTCTCTAAGAAGGAATATAATGGTGAGGATACCACCTTTTCTAGTATCTTGGACAGAAAAGGGAGATTGGAGATTGGTCTATAATTAACTAGTTCTTTGGGGTCAAGTTGTGTTTTTTTTTGATGAGAGGCTTAACAACAGCCAGTCTGAAGGTTTTGAGGACATATCCTAATGACAATGAGGAATTAATAATAGTCAGAAGAGGATCTATGACTTCTGGAAGCACCTCTTTTAGGAGCTTAGATGGTATAGGGTCAAACATACATGTTGTTGGTTTAGATGATTTAACAAGTTTATACAATTCTTCCTTTCCTATAGTAGAGAATGAGTGGAACTGTTCCTCAGGGGGTCTATAGCGCACTGTCTGATGTGATACTGTAGCTGACGGCTGAATGGTTGCAATTTTATCTCTAATAGTATCGATTTTAAAAGTAAAGTAGTTCATAAAGTCATTACTGCTGTGGTATTGGGAAATGTCAACACTTGTTGAGGCTTTATTTTTTGTTAATTTAGCCACTGTATTGAATAAATACCTGGGGTTATGTTTCTTTTCTTCTAATAGAGAAGAAAAAGTAATCGGATCTAGCAGTTTTTAATGCTTTTCTGTAGGATAGGTTACTTTTCCGCCAAGCAATACGACAAACCTCTTGTTTTGTTTTCCTCCAGCTGCACTCCATTTTTCGGGCTGCTCTCTTTAGGGTGCGAGTATGCTCATACCATGGTATCAAACTGTTTTCCTTAACCTTAAGCGTAAAGGAGCAACTGTATTTAAAGTGCTAGAAAAGAGAGAGTCCATAGTTTATGTTACATCATCGAGGTTTTGGATATGCTAAGGAATTCGGATACATCAGGAAGATAACTTAAAAAGCAGTCTTTTGTGGTAGAAGTGATGGTTCTTCCATACTTGTAACAAGAAGTAGAATTTACAATTTTGGCTATATGAAGTTTGCACAAAACTAAATAATGATCTGAGATATCATCACTTGGCTGCATAATTTCAACACTATCAACATCAATTCCATGTGACAGTATTATATCTAGAGTATGATTTCGACAATGAGTAGGTCCTGAAATGTGTTGTCTAACCCCAATAGAGTTCAGAATGTCTATAAATGCTGATCCCAATGCATCTTTTTCATTATCGACATGGATATTAAAATCACCAACTATTAAGACTTTATCTGCAGCCAGAACTAACTCGGATGTAAAATCACCAAACTCTTTAATAAAGTATGTATGGTGCCCTGGTGGCCTGTATACAGTAGCCAGTACAAACATAACAGGGGATTTATCATTAACATTTGATTCTCTGGATAATGTTATATGAAGCACCATTACTTCAAACGAGTTATACTTGAAGCCTGCCCTCTGAGAAATCCTGAAAACGTTGTTATAAATTGAAGCAACACCTCCCCCTTTGCCTTTTAGACGCGTCTCATGTTTATAACAGTAATCTTGGGGGGTGGACTCATTTAAAATAATGTAATCATCAGGTTTCAGCCAGGTTTCTGTCAAACAGAGCACATTTATATTATGATCAGTGATCATATTATTTACAAAAAAGTGTTTTCGTAGAAAGGGATCTGATATTCAATAAGCCAAGCTTCATCATTTGTTTATCCATATTGCATCTTTTTTTTTTTTTTTTGTTAAACCTCAATTAAATTGTTAATCTTAACTTGGTTTGGACGTCTTTTGTATTTTCTAGTTCGGGGAACAGACACAGTCTCTATAGTGTGATATCTAGGTGAAAGAGTCTCTGAGAATTAGCTGACCTCTGTGATGTGAGGCAGCTAGCAGACGGTCGGTTTAGCCAGTCTGTCACCCAGTTTCCCTGCTGCAGGGGCTCTGCTGCCAGAACCGAACAATGTACAGGAATCCCTGAGCTAGACGCATCCAAAGCCGTATCTAGAGCCTTAACATTCTTAATGTCCTCAGTTAAAGTTTGGATGCGTGTCTCTAATTCTGAAATCTTCTCTGTCAGCCTAATTATTTCCCTGCATTTATCACATGTGAATCCCTCATCTACGACAGATAGATAAACTGTACATGTGGCAAGAGGTGCAAATAACAATAGCAGGAGAAGCCATTACTCACCATGCTTGATGAAATATTCTTACTGCAATTGTTTGATGAACTTGTGAAAAACTGGAGCTAGAGAGAGGAGAGGAGAAAAAAAAAACAGTGATAGGTTCGAATGAAAATGCTAATGACAAGCTAACGAGTGCGAACCTTATGTGTGAACGCTATGTGTGAAATGCTTGTCTTTTCTCGATGGTAAAGCCAGATTAAAACCTTAAAATCCTGAAAAAAATCTACTTTGCATCAGATTTATGAACATAATGCATTATGAACCAAAATGCAATACCAACGTCAAATAAGCTGCAGCTCGCTGGAGGGGTCAAGCTGCATAATCATCTCTAAAACTTTGGTACAAGTCAAGCCCTTTCTCGTGTTGCTTGCTGCTCTTCTAACCATCAAATGACCAGCAGGATGGCATGCAAATGCATAAATACATTTTTGTTTACTACATGTAGTTCTGAGAGCTGAGGTGTACATTTTGATTTTCTCAAATACATCAAGGTAAGTGCGCAAAGGTCTCTCTCTCAAACACACAAACACAAAATCAGTGACATCATTTATAAACTTGGCAATTAAAGAGTTAAAGAGTTAGAATTTTGGATAAAAAAAAACATTTGGTAGTTTTGATCAGGACTTGATTAATGGATTTATGGAAAAAAAAATGTATATATATATATATATATATATATATATATATATATATATATATATATATATATATATATATATATACATATATATATATATATATATATATATACATATATATATATATATATATATATATATACATATACATATATATATATCTGATACATTTTTACAGCAGTTTAATTGCGTGGATGTTTTCATCCCGAACATAATGAAAGGGTAGTGAATTTGAACAATGCACAAGGGGGTTAATGTCATTCAACTTTGCATCTTCGTGATGGTCACCAGGAATGTCCATAATGTTTGGGAATGGCTCAATTAACTGGAGGACATTGAACATCCATGTCCAGCTGCTGTAGATTTTTCTCTGAAAGAAAATGTGCAAAGTTTTGTCATGCCCTGACATTTGTTCTTTTTTCAGTTGCATCTAAATGGCTACAGTCTAATTTCATTGTAATCAGCACAAACTGGGCCATAATAATATGTGAGCAGCATGTATGTATGTAGTTTATGAAAAACTAAAAACTGTAAATCACTTGAATAATGCCATAAAACACATAAAGGACATTGGTTCCCGGGACTTTTGAGAACTGGAGCTTGTAGCCTAGAATTTTTCTTTCTAAATTATGTGAAAATCATCTTGTTTACTCACTCAAATTTTCAAAGACACTTTTTGTTTGTAAAAGTCATATGCGAGTAGGCGTCAACTATCATGAATATCATTGTGATTTACACCTGAGAAGACAAAGGCATGCGTAATGAGCTACATAATGAGCTGTTTAGTCAGATTTGTTTCTGAGATGGAAGAGTTACAAGAAATAATTTTGAGGGCAAAATAAATGTATATATCTTTATGTTTGCAGTTATATATTAGAATATATTTAATTATCCAACAAAATAATGGAATATTCACTTGCAAGTGCAGTTAAAGCTGCAGTAGGGAACTTTTGAAGCTCTAGCGGTTAATAAACAGAACTGCTTGTGTCTTGCGGAAGAACATCGTAGCCGGAACTACTTCTCTCTGTTTATGTCTATGAAGAATCACAAAGGTACTGGGTTACTCCGCCTCGGCACCCCCGAAGCAGTCTAAAATAGTCTGAATATAAACACTTATTATAGGTGTACCCTAGTGATTCAGGACAAGCTAAAAACACTGATTGGAAAATGGATTCATGATGTACTTGCTTATTATGTAAATTTTTCTACATTTTGAACACAAACAAAGTTAAGGACCGCAGCTCTGATTGGTTGTTTTTTACCGGGAGTGGATGACTTTCTGCAAATGGCAATAGGACCACTGGGAGGAGCCAGAGGAGCTTGATTTTTTCACAGATTATCTCTCTCATATTCTACTGTCAGGACATAATGACAGGTTTAACAAATATGTAAAAAATATATTTTTACAAAAGTTCCCTATTGCAGCTTTAAACAGTTTATTAGCAACAATCAAAGCTGACTTTAAAAGCTGAATGTTTAGCATCATTGCTCCAGTCACACACTGATTATATATATATATATATATATATATATATATATATATATATATATATATATATATATATATATATATATATATATATATATATATATAAACAATATTTTTTCAGGGTTTTTCTTATAAATTAAAAGGACAGCATTGTTTGTTACATTTTTTACAGTTCAGACAGGAACCACTTTGGCAAGTTTACTTGAGTTTATTGAACACAATTTATCTTTGGCGTTATGGTTCCTTATGGGGGTTCTTGCTCCCAGAATAATTGAACATACAAGAGCTTTAACATTAACCCCCCTGAACCATGAGTTTAGAAATGCATAACAATTATGACTTTTAATAAAGTCTTTAAAGCAAAAAGTGACAATCATGTAGATGTGGCAGTGGTACATCTATCCTGTAGCCTGGTTACGAAGATGGGTGTCTCTCTGCAGTGAGGCCAATATCAGCTAAGATTTTTGAAGCCTTAGTGATCTGAAACAAAGAAGACTACAGCTATAAGGTGCGCAGTAATGTGCTCATGCTTATAATGGGGAGGGAGGGAGGGTTGCGAGCCATTGAACATACTTACCGAGCAGTAGTGCCACGTATATATATATATGTCCCGTGTCTAATAGGAGAGTGGTAGTGATTGGAGCAATTTGACAGCTGACCGCATCAGCTGTTCACAGCCATGCCTCCATGGCCTGACTGAACTAACGCTGTGCTCGATTTACATTTATTTGTTACATTTTTATTATTTACATCAAGCTTTTGTATGGTATAGTGTATATTGTTATTAAAACTGCATATTGTTTCACTTGATTATACATTTAGTCAGGAATTATAGTTTGGAAAAGGTCTAACTAGTACTTTTTTTACACATTATGTGAAACCTAATAAAAGTATATCATTAAATAAAAAGAGACTTACTCATGTTTATGATCTTTGCTGAATAAAGCGCTTCATTCTTTTTTTTTCTGAGGAAAGATGCAGACAGCACACCTTGTTTGTTATCTTTATTTTATAAATGCACAAAGTTTTGTTGTTATTAAACACCTTGGGAGAATGCTCAGTCGGGGGCCAGTTCTCCTCTGACCAGACCAAAGCACCAGTTAAATTCCAGGCTGAAGCAAAGACACATTGTGCAGAAGAATAATCTGTTTCCTGTTGTCTGGTCCCAGCGGTCGTCTTGGACAAGGTCTTAACAGGGTTTCTGTATCTGGGGCTCTAGTTGTCCTGGTATCCGCTGTCTTTCAGGGCTGTAGAGGTATTTTATAGGTGCTGATCCACCATCTGGTCTGGATACGTACTGATTCTGGATGACTGCAATGACCCTCTGATCTGGATACAGACTGGATCTGGTGACTACGGTGACCTTCGAATAAGAGAGAAACAGACTAATATTAGCATAGATGCCATTCTTTTAATGATGTAGCAAGTACATCAGGTGTTATAGGAAGAGTTCCTGGTTCCTGTTTACCTAATTAATGCAGCCTAAAAATCCTTTGGATTTTGGATATTAGAAGCGCATTAGTGTGTTATGTGTAAACCATGTTAAAAAGATGGTTCTTTGATCTAGATTTAAACTGCAAGAGTGTGTCTGCCTTCCGAACTATGTTAGGTAGGTTATTCCAGAGCCTGCAGTTGATTTTTTATCTTTTAGGTATTATCAAAATGCCTGAGTTTTGTGTACGCAGCGGACATGGAGGATTACAATGTAACAAGAGCTTGTTCAAATACTGAGGTGCTAAACCATTCAGGGCTTTATAAGTAATAAGCAAGATTTTAAAATCCATGTTTCAACATTAAGTTTGGCCTCTGCTCAGTCCATCTCTCATGAGCTAGAGGAGGTGGTAGCAAAAACCATTAACAATGCTAACTTGGGAAAACTATTAAAATCGGTGGAATGTTCTCTAAGTGGTGCCAGGATAGAAACCTGGATCCTGCTGTTTGTGGTCTTGAGTGTATTCTGTGCTTTCTTCAGTCACTGTTAGACTCAGGAAGAAAAGTCAACACTATTGGAGCATGAGTTGCAGCTATTTCTCATTTTCACAATGTTGTGTAAGGATTTTCAGTTGGTAAACATGCATTGGTGTATAAAATTTCTTGAAGGTGCATGACACCTCCATCCAGAGAGGAAGTTAAGATCACCATCCTGGGATCTTCCTTTGGTTCTACAGTCATTGACTAATGCCCCATTTGAACCATTGGCCCAGACTGATCATATATCATTATCAAGGAAAACTGTTTTCCTTCTGGCTATCAGTTCAGCAAAAAGAGTGAGCAAGCTCCATGCTTTGTTAGTAAGTGACGACTGAGATGGAGAACAGATTACTCAGGTGTCGTTCTTTGGCCAAATCCAGCTTTTCTTACCAATATTCTCAATCCTTGCACAATCAATCAGGCAGCTGAACTTGCAGCCTTAAACCTGACCCAGATTCCTTATCTACAGGTCTTGACTTGTCTAGTCTGTGCCCAGTAAGAGCACTCCATACATACATTGAGTGCACACAGGGGTTACGGCAATCACATACTCAGTTGTTTCTGTGTTTTGATTTAAAAAAAAAAGTATTGGACGACCAATCTTGAAGGAGGGTCTCTCACACTGGATAGTGGACACTATTGCACAAGCTTACTCCACCCAGAGCTTACCAGTTCCAGGGAACCTGGTGGCTCATTCTACTAGGAGTCTAGCCACACCATGCGCAGCACTAAAAGATGTGGCACTTACAGATATATGTGCAGCGGCCTCATGGAGTTCACCTTGTACCTTTTCCCGGTATTACAGGGTCAATGTGGCAGAATCAGATTATTTGGGTCTGCAGTTCTACGTCACCTTCTAAGCAGGGATGTGGGAAAGGAGAGGCTTCTCACCTCTCATGACCTTGATGGTACTACTCATTCAAGGTAAGACCGTGGTGACAGTCTGAGTGAGGTCAAAATAGATCATAAGTTATGACTATAACTATGGATCTTTGAGACCGAATGATGACCATCACCATCTCTTGTCACTCTGCATGAGGTCTTTGTAATAAATACAGTTTGCAAAAGGTCACGAGGGAGCAATTGGTTTCCCATCTACTGTAAAGTTTTCGCTACGTTCACCTCTCATCACAACACAGCTGTTTCCACCAGTGAAAATCTAGCCCTTAACACATGTGAAGGCATACTTTAATTATACTTATTTAAATTTACTTAATTTAATTATGCGTACTTAATTATGTATACATTCACTTGTCATGGGAGATTAGGATAGGAAGCAGTTGCAAGTAAAGAGGTATTTATTATAACAAAGTCAGATGGGTTTGATGGTGGGTGACGCAGAGACTTCGATGGCAGCACAGATCGGTGAGTTGGTGAGTTTAGAGCGTTGGTGAGAGATGATGATGAATCCACAGATCGACGAACAGGAAAGAAGACACAAGGATGAATGCTTGAGCAGAGGAGACACAGACATGAAGCACAGAGGACCTCAAACAACGATCTGACAAACAAGAGATGAAAGACAGGGTGTTAAGTAGCCCATTGGAATGGGCTGCAGCTGCCACTGGTTAACGCCCACATAAAACAGTCAACATGATATAACCTGAGACGAGCAGGAAACATTGCATTAATAAACCGTGACAACACTACTGTGCAAAAGTCTTAGGCACGTTAGTATTTTCATGCCAAAGAATGGTGTTTGGCCAGTTATTTATATCTTTTGCTGTAGTTTGACTTGCTGGTGCTTGAGTGGGGATCATGGACGGCTGCACTGGCTTTGCTGAGTGTGGTGGCCTTGACATCACCACCTGCTGTCCCATTGAAGGGCTGAGGGAGACAGCTGAGCTCTGGAGAATACTGGGGTCGTTGGGTTTGGGAAGGCAGGGGAGCTGTTGATGCAGTATGCAGAGGTTCCTGTCTCGGGGTGATCGGGCGCAACACAGGTCATTCCTTTGGGGACTGGACGAGGATACTTCCACTTTGAAGTCCGAATTGTCCGTAAATTAAGAAAATATGAAGGTTGCCATATGGCAACTCTGTTCCACTATGGAAAAATAGGTGCGTTGCCATATGGCAACACTGTACCACAGTGGAATTGCAGTAATGTATTTCCCCATTGTTTTTTTTTTTATAGAAAGCAGCAATAAAATTATCAAAGTTATTTATTGATTTGAAGTGTTTATTGTAGTATAGTTGTATTTATGTATAAATGACAAAATTATGTATTCTTTTCAGAAAATGAATACAGCAGTATTTTACGGAAAGGGCAATAAGAAGAGTGCAGAGTTAGCTGTTCCATGTGATGATGAGTGAGGATGAGTTAGCCTTCAGTGATGGTGACGACATGGAGTTTAATGAGGGAAGTGAGGGAGAAAGCAGTGAGGGAGAGTCTTCAGTGTCAGAGGAGTCTTTAGACTCAGAATTAGAAGAGTCTTTAGAGTCAGAAGCAGAGGTGACAGGTATGATCTTATGGATAGTAGTAAAGAATAATGTGTGGCATGTGTATATGTGTTTGTGTATGTGTGTGGCAGATTTTGATAGTGATTAAGATTGGATGTTGACCTTTATTTTTTTATTTTTTTTACTTTTTAAGGAGAAGAGGAAATTGAAGAAATTTCTGTAGCTGCAACAAAGGCCAAAAATCTCAACTGCCTGAAGCGGAAGAGCATTCCAGCAGTTCTGAAATGGAAGGGAAGCCTTCCCTCTGCCACTGAACTCATACAGCCAGTGGAGTATTTTCGCAGCCTTCTGAAGAAAAATTGAATGAAAGAGATTGTGGAACAAAGCAACATCTATGCTTCCCAATACAACATCAACAAGTCATTAAACCTGACCTATGATGAATTGGAGCAAATCATAGGAATATGTTTACATATGTATGTGCATAGTCTGCCAGGAACCCGCATGTACTGGGCAAGAAGTGATTGTGTGGCTGATGTCATGTCACTGCATAGGTGGGAGGCAATCAAAAGATTACTTCCCTTTGCAAACAATGAAGAGCAGGTTCAAGCAGGGGAACCAGGATATGACAAGCTTTTCAAGGTGAGGCCACTGCTGTCATCTTTAAAAAGCAGCTTCCAAAGTATTCCCATGAGCGAGAATATCTCTGCTGATGAACAGATTGTGCCATTTAAAGGGAAGAGTCTGCTGAAACAGTACAATCCCAGGAAGCCCAAACCCTGGGGATACAACATTTTTGTTCTAGCAGACGACAAAGGGATTGTGCATAACTTCAACTGCTACACTGGCCCTGTTTATCCAGTGGATGCATTCCCTGACATTGGAGCAAGTGGGAATGTGGTGCTACAGCTTGCCACTGTCATCCCTCGCAATATGTCCCATAAATTGTTTTTTGACAACTGGTTCACTAGCATAGACCTCCAAGTTCAACTGGAAAAACTGAAGATCCATAGTGTTGGAACTGTTCGTCTCAGTCGTCTTGCTGGCTGTACCTTCATGGAGGACAAACAAATGAAGGTAAAGGGACGTGGAACCTTTGAGGAAAAGCAGACCTCACATGACAATGTGGCAGTGAAATGGTTCGACAACCGCTCAGTCATTCTTCTAAGCACCTTTGCTACTGCCAACCCAACAACAATGGTGGAAAGATGGGACAAGAAGAGGAATGAGGTTGTAGCAGTGACTTGTCCAAACATCGTTACAGTCTACAACAAAAGTATGGGAGGAGTTGACCTGCTAGACTCCTTGATTGCTCTTTATCGCACAAAAATACATTCGAAGAAATGGTACCTTCGTATTGTATTCCACATGCTGGACCTTACAGCTGTGCAGGCATGGCTTCTCTACCGAAGAGACTGCAGAGCTCTAGGGGTCCAAGAAAAGCTCAGTCTGCTCAAGTTCAAGACCGAAATTGCCCACTGTCTCTGCAGAGAGAACAAAGCCAGCAGCCTCAAGCGTAAAGGAAGACCTCTAATTCACAGCATGACAGGAACCTTGCAAGGGAAACAAAAAAGAGGCCCAGTGTCCCCCAGTGTCCCTGATCAAGTCAGGTTGGACCAAACAAGCCACTGGCCTGTCATGGAGAAGAAAGGGAAGTTCGACTGAGACACGTGCACATGGATGGACTGGGAAAACACACACTTTACTTTAGGGAGTCATAATAATACTTGTATTTTTGAAGTTTCTATGTTTTCATGTTCTACTTGATATTAGTGCAATTAGTGGTATTAATGTTCCAAGCTACCAAATATTATCAGTCTTACAGTAACTTGTATAAGAAACTTAAAAAAGACTTGTTTTTGTTGTTAGAAAGTTATGTAAAACAATAAAAAGCTGATAATTTTATATGCATATATGGTACAAAAGCGCATTTTATTGTCCGTTTGCAAGCATTATTATAATACTTTTTAAGTACCATTTTGAAGGTTAAATGATAGGAACATACTTACTATTGGTTTGTATGAGTTCCAAGGTTAAAAATATATCAATAAATAAAAGAAATGACCATTTACATAGAAAAGAAAATAATAATTTATTAGAAAAACTACGTTTTGGGCCATTTTCCATTGTGGTACACTGTTGCCATATGGCAACGTTTTACGTATGGCAAAGTACCCCCCCCCACCCCCCCCAAAAAAAATTCTAATTTTTTTTTTTTTGGATTTGTATAATTAAAGCTATTTCATTTAATAAAAAGTTATTTAAAAAAATATTTCATGGTTAGAACATAATGTATACCATAGAGGGTTAACTTCTTGGAAAGGTATACCCTGAGAAAGTGTTTTGGGTACTACATTACATTGTCCCTTCCGATATTGGACAGTGAAGTCAAAGCTTTGTAACCTCAAAGCCCACCTGGTCAGTCGAGAAGTTGGACGGGGATTATTGAAAACCTACGTAAGAGCAGCATGATCTGTAAATACTTCAAAATGTTTCCCTTCCCGATACTGTTTCCAATTCTCGACTGCCCAAATCACTGCAAGACATTCTTTTTCAGGCGTGGAATAGGACTTCTCAGCCCCATGTAGAAGTCTCAAAGCATAAGCAATAACATGTTCATCACCGTCGTGGACCTGATTCAATACCGCTCCTAACCCGACATCACTGGCACCTGTCAGGACTTTAAAACCTTTTGTGAAGTCAGGAAATGCCAACACAGATGTTTTTTGAAGAGCATTTTTCAGTTTATCGAAAGCCTGTTGACATTCCATTGTCCACTCCCAGACAACATTTCTGCCCTTCAGGGCATGCAATGGTGCAGCGATCTCTGAAAAGTACGGGATAAACCTATTGTAACATCCTGCAAGGCCTAAAAAGCATTTTACCTCTTTGAGTGTGGTTGGAACAGGAACATTTTGAACAGCCTCCACCTTGGCATTTTCCGTACGAACTCCTTTATACAATCCATCATCTTTTGACCTACATACTATATACTCTTCTCTAGCTGTGCGTTCACACCGCCGGCGTCGAGAGCGTCAAAAATCGCTCTTGCCGCTCTGCTCATGTCGCTGCAGAAAGATTTGTGAGCGCTCAGACGCTCTGACGTAGTTCGAATGCTTATTTTGTCTTGTGCAGACTAACCACAAGGAGGGTAACCTTATAAATTAACCTCATTAAATATTGTTGTGGACGAAATATTAAGATCCTTTATTTAAAATGAACAATCTCAGACACCTTGGTTCACGTATCACTTTTAATTAATATTTTATGTCCCTGTACGCAAACAGGGACACATCATAGATTATTGCAAACGCGAAACAACAATAATCAACCTGTCCTCTATTGTGCTTGGGAACTAATGTGGTCGAAGCTCCATTCTCTGGAATCCTCTCAAGCGGTGGACTTCTACGTTCCGATTGGTTGCTGCCCAACTGCGTCATAGCTCATTACCATAAAGTTGCCTTAATTTCAACTCTCATCGACGCTTTCAACGGCCAAGTCGCACCGTGCCGCTCCTCGCCGCTGCTCGACGCCGGCTTACATTGAAAATGAATGACTTACGGCCACGTTGACGCTCTCGACGCCGGCGGTGTGAATGCACAGTAAGGTTTCTTTTACGTATCAGCATTCAGTCTTGAGCTCAATGGGCAGCATCTGCTCCAATTGTTGGATCCGTTTATGATGGTCCTTTTGCTGGGCTCAAAGTTTCTGCATTTGGACTTCCATAACAGTCAACCTGTTAGTTTGCCGATCTATATCATGCTGCACACCATTAGAAAACACATCAAAATATTTCTCCAATTCATTCATTTTAGATTCCATCTTGCTCATTGTTGATCCAAAATTAGAAGGAGTTACCTCTTCCACCTGAGATGGTGGTGGAGGCGGTAAAAACAAGTATTGTTAACTGTCTTCATGTTCTACCTCATTCTCCAAATACAAATGACTGAGAGATTGAATTAGGTCTTGAACTGGTTCTCGCCTGATGGTGAATGGAGCAGTGGAATAGTCTGGTTCGGTAACGCCATCACCCTCTATCTCATCAAACATGACTGCCATTTTGTGTAACTTTTTTAAATTAACTCACTCATTAAATATAATTTAATAACTTAATGCACCTGCTCAACCATTAAGTTCAGCAGACCCTCTATACTTTTATCACAATGACTCATAAAAAGTGAAATTGGTCTGTTTAAAACCAAATTAAATCCATTCAAATCTTACTATCTGATTTTGGATTTTTTCAGGTCCCTGTCCGGGCACAAATATATGTAACACCTACCCGTTAAGTTTAAGTGCTACATGAAATAAGGGACCAACCAGACCAATCTCACTCATGAGTCAAATGTATTAAACATAGTCACACAAAACATTCATTATTCAACATGACAATTCAATATCAAACAGGTAGAACCAGTGGATAAGAAATACAGTCCATCACATAAAGCACAGTCCTTGGTTTCTCCTCTATTAGGACCCTAAGCTTTTCTCAGTCTTTGTTGAATATGAATAGAGAAAACAGTTCTTAAGGGACAAGATGATCCACAGCAGAGTTCAATTGTCAGAGAGCTTTGCCATGCTTGAAGGGAAAGTTTGACTTGCAACAGGCCACAACCACCATGAGGAAAGCTTCTCCTTCCATATAAAGAACAAACTTCCTTCCATTTCTCTTTCTTTGTCTCCTTAAATAGGCCTAATATAATTAACCTCAAATAGAGTTCCCCCTAATGCTCAGGTGAGTAATAATGGTACATACACTGGAGAAAACTTCTGGTATATATATATATATATATATATATATATATATATATATATATATATATATATATATTTGTAACAGGAGAACTGTTACAATGGGTTGGGTTGAAATAACCCACAGATGGAAAGGTGCTATTCCAACCCATAGTTGGGTTACAGGTTGTGTTATTTTTAACCCAACATTTTTTGGTCTGTAGAATCCTTCAATACAGTTGGTAAATTTTGTTATATTTGGGGGGACTAGACTTCTCTAGATTTCAAATAGCAACTCATATGACATTTGCCTTTCAACCCATTACTTTTCTAGATTGCTCCAGTACTGATTTAATGTATTTTAATATAAAATACAACTCTGGTTGATAAAAAGTAAAGCCCAAAGAGTGTTCTTTCCAAAGACACCAAAATTATGTGTGTAACACACTGAAGTAAGGAACTGTTACAATTTTAACCCCTTTGCGTTCAAGTATAATCGTCGATCCCAGATAATTATTGTTTCACTTTCACAGCACATTAAGCATCATACTCTGGACAAACTGTGCAATAAGTAGAAATATTAAAGACTCTTGTTTCAATATTTGACCACTTAATAAAACATTGTTGATAAAACGTTTCAGGAACAGTAATTTAGTCATTTATGTCAGGAGTGCAAAATAATAAATCTGTATTATGTTAAATTTTGAATAAAAATTCACCAGGCATTCATATTCAGTCATGTCTGCAGCGGTTTATTTCCGTTCACATAGATCCACTGGGGATTATAGTCCAAATATGCATGTACATGGAGATATGTAGATATATTTACTCATGTTTACTTCATATTTCTTCTGACAGATCATCATTTCTATTCATTTTTCATTGATTTATGCAATCTGATGAAGAATAGCCTCTACCAGTGCTGTGTCTGTGTGTGCACTGCTCCATGTTCATGCTGTGAATTGTTGGCCTTGTCAATCTTTAGAGTCTCATAACAAGACAACGTCATCATGTCACATGCTTCCTTCAGTCTTCCGCATTGATATCTGACCACAACAACACAGAGAAACCTCTGTAACCACAAAATATCAAAATAATAAACATACGATTATGATAGTATATGGTTTGTATGTGATTTTCTTGAGATTTGGTGTATTTTTTTTATAAAAAGTATTATTGTGCATATCTATAATGCTAATTTGTGCAGTGATGTAAAAAGCTATAAATAGCATATTTTAAGAACAGTAAACACCCAAATTCCACGTGAGATCACAAAAGGAATTTATTACAAACACTTGATCGTGGTTTAAAGTGATTTTTGACTAAAAGTGTACTAATAATTTCATAAATAGTCTTATGTAGCTTGATGCTAACATTAGCTCTATTGCAGCTACATAACAGGCGTGGTTCTTCTTCATAATGCATTTTGTCATGATAATTCTTAAGGTAGTAAGAACATGTTTTGTATAGTAAGACTTTTGATAAAAGTGGGGTAAATGAATACTGGGATTGAAGCGATGTGGCTTGGAAAACCTTGAAATACCACAACAAAGGCTAATAGTGGCTGAATAAAAACTAAAGAATAATGATAAAAGAATAATGCGGATAATGTGTCATACCAGGCCAATGTGTGAAAATCTTATTTTGTGAGAATGATAGAATCATGAATGAGGCAGTAATTGGAGCCAAACATATATAGACAGCACACAGAAGAGCTTTACATGAGAGTTTAAAGGAGATACCAGGGGCCATAAATCAATTATATTAGCTTTCTCTAAAAACACATGACATGGCCTTAGAAAATATTTCATAAAATTCACAGTTTTACAGATTATATTATGAAATTTCAAATGAAGCATTAGTAGACTTGTGGCTTTAGCTACATTATGTTTATAAAATCATATCCTACATCAATATATTGTTTATTGTCATTTAAAAAATATGTTTTTAATATTTTTATTTTTGTTTTTATGTTTGAGATTATATATTTTAAATCATAAAAGTCTAAGTAATTCTGATTATTGTGTAAATATGTTAATTGTGTATCTAGTCAGAAAGAATCATGAGCAGAAACCTTTTTATTTTGGGTTTTATGGGTATACTGGTAAGGGGTTAAGTAGGGCACTTTCAGCTGTGAATGCCATAATGAGGGGTGCTGGCTAACAGGTTAACACACACAACATTACCTACAACCAGAGGTAACCACATCTACTGATAACACATTCAACAAATGTTTTCTTCCCACAGGTAGAATATCTACATTTTATCACAACAAAGTTATAAAATATACCCATATACACACTATTAAGAAACATGCAGCCATCCTCAGAATAGGTAGAACACCTGACACTGAGTTAAGGTACATGGCACACTAGCTGCACACGACATCCTATCTCAACAGTAGTTGTAAGCCATACTAGGAAAACCCACAGCAGCTTTGTTTTGTTTTGTTCTTCTTTTATCTATCCCTCTCCTCCCCCTCTTTACTGAGTAGGTGAAAAACCTAGACACCCTGCAAGGGTCGAAGGTCTGATATTAGGATTGACTCGCCACACCTAATATCCTCCAGCCACTCTAAACTGAATGGAAGCCAGAGAGCTCCTTGCATGATAGGTCAATTAATTTCATTGCAAATTATGATTGACGAATCAACATACAACAACAATTTCCAAAATGATCTAAACTATCCTCAATGTACTAAACTACACTGACTAATTGAATTTAACCACATGTCCCTAAATAACCTGATGCCTGCACCAGTAAAGTAAGGCGGAGGTATTATCTTGTTGTTTGCTGTGTTTGTCTGCACAGGAGAGCAAGTCTGGATAGGCAAGTCTGAAAGTAGGCTCTGGTAGTTCAGCCGAGACGAGGAGAGGCACTAGTAGTTCAGCAGAGGCGTGGAGAGGTTCTGGTAGTTCAGCAGAAACGTGGAGAGGCTCTGGTAGTTCCACAGAGACGTGGAGAGACTCTGGTAATTCCGTTGTGTTTAGACTGGATTCAGGAAGATCAATGCTGACTTGACTCTGCTCATGGAGATCATTGGTGGCCTGACTCTGCTCATTAAGGTCAGTGTGACTTGCCTTTGCCCATGAAGAAAACTGGTGACTGGACTTTGCCCATGAAGATCATTGGTGACTTGACATTGCCCATGAAGATTACCGGTGACTAACCCAGACTCTGGAAGGTCAATGGTGACTAGCCCTGACTCTGGAAGGTCAACGGGAACCTGACTCAACTCTGGAAGGTCAACGGGAATCTGACTCGACTCTGGAAGATCAACAGGAACCTGATTCGACTCTGGAAGATCAACGGGAACCTGACTCGACTCTGGAGGGTCAATAGGAACCTGACTCGACTCTGGAGGGTCAACGGGAACCTGACTCGACTCTGGAGGGTCAACTGTGGCTGTCATCCTGTGCAGATTCGCTGGACAAGCAGCCATCTTGTGCCATTACACTGGCGGGCGGCCATCTTGGGTAGTGGCGCTGGGCCGGTGGCCATCTTGGGCAGTGGGGCTGGGCCGGCAGCCATCTTGGATAGTGGTGCTGGGCTGACGGCCATCTTGGGCAGTGGTGCTGGGCTGGCAGCCATCTTGTGCTGTGGCACTGGGCTGGCGGCCATCTTGCATCGTGACATTGGACTGGCGACCACCTTGTGCTGTGGCACTGGGCTGGTGGCCATCTTGTGCAGTGGTGCTGGACTGGCGGTCCTCCTGTCTGTAGACCCCGGTCTAGAATCGGCCATTCCACCGGGAGAGACAGGTGTGGATGGGGTATTCCACAGAGACCGATGTTGTAAATAAAATACAAACTCGCAGAAATTATAGGCGTCCAACTGCTCCATTTCAATTTGAGGAACCGGTTCATCCAGCCCGGTACTGAAAGTGTCCTTTAGGGCCGCATCAATATATCCCATACCCTCAGCTAGGGTCCAGAACTTTTGTGCCATGGTACCCACCTCATTGCCCTCTTGGCGGAGGGTGGTTAATTTTAAATATTTCGCCCTCCGCTCCACCATACTGGCTGGGGAATGGGAATGAAGTCCCACACTGCTGGATCTCGACATGATGGAGTCCTTCTGTTACGATCGGAGACCCAGTGAAACGCAGGAGACGAGAGATCCAATCGCAGGGTTTTAATGGGTAATCCAAAGAGAAATCAACAAGCACAGATCAAAACCATAAATCCATCTGACAAAGAAACAAACAGGAAAGGAATAGGAATGGGAACAGGAACGGGAACAGGAACAGGAACTCGGAAAGCGAGGAAACTGGGTGACAGAAAGAAAGGACTCCATGCAGACAAACAGAAAAGGACTGGTTAATATAGGGAGGATAATGACTAACAAGTGAAGACACCTGAGTGCAATTAACAGGAGTGCAATTAGGAATATTGTGGAGAAGGACCGATTCCAGACCTTGGGGGACATGCGAAAGCAATGGATTGAGTCTGGAGTAGAAACATCCAGAGCCACCATGCACAGGTGTGTGCAGGAAATGGGCTACAGAGAAGCAGCACTGGATTGTTGCTCAGTGGTCCAAAGTACTTTTTTCGGATGAAAGCAAATTTTGCATGTCATTCGGAAATCAAGGTGCCAGAGTCTGGAGGAAGACTGGGGAGAAGGAAATGCCAAAATGCCTGAAGTCCAGTGTCAAGTACCCAAAGTCAGTGATGGTCTGGGGTGCCATGTCAGCTGCTGGTGTTGGTCCACTGTGTTTTATCAAGGGCAGGGTCAATGCAGCTAGTTATCAGGAGATTTTGGAGCACTTCATGCTTCCATCTGCTGAAAAGCTTTATGGAGATGAAGATTTCGTTTTTCAGCATGACCTGGCACCTGCTCACAGTGCCAAAACCACTGGTAAATGGTTTACTGACCATGGTATTACTGTGCTCAATTGGCCTGCCAACTCTCCTGACCTGAACCCCATAGAGAATCTGTGGGATATTGTGAAGAGAAAGTTGAGAGAAGCAAGACCCAACACTCTGGATGAGCTTAAGGCTGCTATCGAAGCATCCTGGGCCTCCATAACACCTCAGCAGTGCCACAGGCTGATTGCCTCCATACCAAGCCGCATTGAAGCAGTCATTTCTACAAAAGGATTCCCGACCAAGTATTGAGTGCATAACTGAACATAATTATTTGAAGGTTGACTTTTTTTGTATTAAAAACACTTTTCTTTTATTGGTCGGATGAAATATGCTAATTTTTTGAGATTTTGGGTTTTCATGAGCTGTATGCCAAAATCATCAGTATTAAAACAATAAAAGACCTGAAATATTTCAGTTGGTGTGCAATGAATCTAAAATATATGAAAGTTTAATTTTTTATCATTACATTATGGAAAATAATGAACTTTTATCACAATATGCTAATTTTTTGAGAAGGACCTGTATGTAACCCACACATTTGACTATAATGTTTCTAATCACTTATTGTAAATGTCTTTTTAATAACTATTGAAAAGCTTAAGGACTCATATTCATGGTTAGTATGTGTGTGTTTGAATTTTCTTGCTTGAAACGTTTCTGACCATCAGTTATTTGTCAAATGTATCATATTATTGTTATAGGAATCATTTCCAAAATTATACCCTGCAACAACGGGAAAATTCGGACCATGTGATTGATAAGATAACATATGATTTATCTATAGGGGTGGAGAAACTGGGTGGCAACACCCAGGTCAAAGACAATATATCATTGGTCAAGACAACATTTGAGGAGTGGCCGAAAGGCCAGTTTAAATACTCTGGACACCATGAAATTTAGCTTTTAGCTTTTGCTTTTAGTCATGCCGGCTCTTAGCTTTTGCTTATAGTCATTACATTTTGTGTTCTTTGAGAGCAGTTCCAACATACTTCGCCTGCACGCCTGCTGCTACTTAGCCACGATGAGAAGAAACGGCACCTAGTCTTGTTAAACTTTACTTCTGTTCTTTTACCTTAGTGTCTTTACTTATCTGTTTGAGAGTTTTGTGTTCTGAATTAAGCTTTGTAACGCTGTGTCTCCAAGTCTAACCTTGAGTACCCATTTGAAACTTCAACCAGCCCACAACTCTGTTTTGTCAGCCAAAGCCCAAACACGTGCTTCCCAAGACGTCACTTCAGCGACTACTGAAATTCCAGCCAATCAGCAATCTCAGGAAACCCCCTTTTTGACAACAAAGTGAACCCAATTTACACAGTCAACAGAAATAACGTACCTCCAAACTGAGCTAAACTGGTGTATATAATATAATTTTGACCTCATTGAGGAACTCAATGTGAGGGTTAATTAAGTGATTTATGGTTGTACATGTCTTAAATTGCCGATTTTGTTGCTGTGCTAATCAATAGTTATAGTTTGGATATTAATTTCCATTGCAGAGTTGATGTTGTACGGCTCGTTCAATGAATCGCTGGCCGTCTCAGTGATCAGCCGTAAAACAATTCTGTTCAAATTCCCTTTAAGATATAAAATTATTCCCTTTGAGCTAAATTGACCGTTTTCCCCTACACAGCTACGGTAAGTTATATTTCTATAAAACAGGCTGATTTCACTTCTTTGTTGCATTAAATTGTTACTTTATTATAAACAATAAAAATCTGTCTGTTTGTTAGTAGACTTGCCACAATATAGAACTAGAAATTCAAGCTAGCTCAATCTCATTATTCAAACTGAATGTACATCTACCTTAAACTTAAAATGTTTAGTATAACCAAAGGAAAAGGTGTAATGTTGCTTTTAGCTTGCATTAGGCATTCCCCGACGGAGATACTTTCACTGTAGTTTGTGTTCTGCCTTTGGATGATTGGACTGATGAGTTCCGTCAACGTGGAACTGAACAGGAAAAAGAAGAGCAAATTTTTAAAATCAGAGGTTTCATCTATCTCTAGCTCTTGAGAAAGGTTCGGGAAAGCCCGTTGAGCTTGTCACTGTAGTATCCAAGATTTCACACATTTAGTGCGGTTGTACCTCCTATTCCTCTTTTCTTCTACAATAGCAAGACTGAGTGCTGACAATACCAGTGCCATTTAATTATTAGAGATTTTTGCACAAGTGAATCACTCTGTGGTGAGCAAAAAAGTACTGTGATAATGGTAACACTACATAAGAGCAGGGGGTGCCAGCACTGATCTTGCATACTTGCAAATGTGCAGTTGTGCACATTTGCAAGTATGCAAGATCAGTGCTGGCATCCACTGGATTCTAGTAGCCCTTAACACTAACTCCCACAGAAAATATTCTGCAAGTCAATGACCAAAAGCTCATTACTAACTTGAGAATATATATATAATATATATAGTGATGGGGCGTCACACTCCCGGTCGCATAACATCGCTCCGTTGAGGTCAGCTTCTGGCTGATATAGATGACCGGGTGTTCCTCACCGTCGAGGACCTGGGAGAGGATGGCTCCCAACCCGGTATCGGATGCATCTATTTGCAACAGGGGGCGATTGAAGTCGGGGCCCTGAGCACTGCTCGGAGGTGAGGACGGCCTTCACACGCTGGAACACGCTCTCCGTTTTCGGGTTCCATGAAACCTTCTCCAGCTGCCCCTTCCTGGTCAGGTCTGTCAGAGGAGAGGCTTAGGAGGAGAAGTTAGGAATAAAACAGCGGTAGTAACCCGCCAACCCCAAGAAGGCCCGTACCTGCGTTTTGGTGGTGGGCTGCGGCGCGGAGATGATCGCCGCCCCCTTCTTCTCCTGGGGTTGATTGAGGCCGTGGCCCACTTGGTAGCCGAGGTAAATTGGCTTCGGTGAGGCCCAGGTGACACTTACGGGGGTTGGCGGTCAGAGTGTATGACCACATCATCTAGGTAGGTGGCAGCATAGGCCTGCCGGGGCCGCAGGAGGAGTCCATAAGAGGATGTCCATAAGCCGCTGGAAGGTGGCGGGTGCCCCATTCAGGCCGAATGGTAGGACCTGGTATTGCCAGTGGCCACTAGGGGTCAAGAATGCCGTCTTCGGCTTGGCCTCAATCCAGGAGTTCATCCACCCGCGGCATTGGGTAGCCGTCAAAGAGACTTCATTCAGGCGGCGGAAGTCGTTGCAAAACCAGAAGGTGCCGTCGGGGTTTGGGACCATCACAATGGGACTGGACCAAGGGCTGCGTGATGGTTCAATGGTTCCTAACCTCAACATCTCCTGTACCTCCTCAATGGCGTGGCACAGAGCCTCCAGAACACGATAGGGCCACTGCCGGACGATTACTCCAGGTGCTGTGCAGATATCGTGTTTGAGTACGTGGGTCCACCCTGCCTGGGGAGAGAACAAATCGGTGAACTGACTGACCAGGTGTTGCAGCTCCGACTTTTGGGCGGCCGAGAGGTGGGGGTCCATGTCCACAGCCACGGGAGGTCGCTGAGCAAGGGCTGCAAGCTGGGGCCTGGTCCCAACCCAGTGCTTCAGAAGGTTCACGTGGTACAGTTGGTCCTCTCTGCATCGTCCGGGCTGCCGGACCCGGTAGGTGACAGGTCCGATCCTTTCCGTCATGGTATAGGGTCCCTGCCAGTTGGCCAAGAATTTAAAGGCGGCAGTGGGGACTGCATCCTACCATTACATGGTCTCCAGGCTGAAACTCCCGTGGCTGGGCCGCCCTGTTGTAATGTCGTTGCCGGGCTTTGGCAAGGTGCTCCCGGATGATGGGCATGACCCTGTCAATCCTCTCTCGCATCTCCCGGACATACTCGATGGTGGAGCGGTGGATGGCCGGCTGCTCCCAGGCTTCTCAGGCGACATCAAGTAGGCCACGGGACTTTCGGCCGAAAAGGAGCTCAAAAGGGGTGAACCCGGTAGACCTGGGGTACCTCCCGGATGCCGAAGAGGACATAGGGCAGCATCTTGTCCCAGTCACGCTTGTCCTCAGCAGCCACCCACCGCAGCATGCTTCAGGGGCTGGTTGAAGCGTTAGACCAGGCCGTCCTTTGCAGGTTGTATACGGTGGTGCGGAGCTGTTTTATTTGGAGGAGCTTGCAGAGGTCAGCCATCACCCGGGACATGAAGGAGGTGCCCTGGTCAGTCAGTATCTGGGATGGTAGGCCGACCCGATTACTCAACAGGAAGAGCTCCTGGGCAATGGCTTTCGCTGTGGCTTTGCGGAGTGGGACGTCCAGGATGACCAGGATGTGTTCGTGGCCCCGGGCGGACTTTGGCATCGGCCCCACTAGGTCCATTCTGATCCGCTCGAAGGGCACCTCAATGATGGGCAGCGGAATTAGCGGGCTGGGGGGAGGGGTCCGTGGAGACGTCCACTGGCAGGTGGGTCAGGCCTGACAGAAACGTTTCACCTCGGCCTCCAGGCCCGGTCAATGAAAACAGTCACATATACATATACATATATATATATATATATATATATATATATATATATATATATATATATATATATATATAATTATTTCCATACCACTGCTATGCTGATGACGCTCAACTCTACCCGTGATCCAACGATAGCAGCTCGCATCTCAGCTTGTCTAACAGACATTTATTGTTGGATGGTGGACCATCTCATTCAACTTAACCTTGTCAAGACAGAACTGCTTGTGGCTACAGCAAACCCATTGTTTTGTCACAATTTCACCATCCAGTTGGGCACACTAACCAAAACTCCTTTAGAAACGGCCAGAAACCTTGGGGTTATGATTGAAGATCAGCTAACTTTCTCAGACCACATTGCTAAAATTGCCTGGTTAGATTTGCTTTATTCAACATCAAGAAGATCAGGCCATTTCTTTCATAACATGCTGCACAACTCCTTGTTCAAGCTCTTGTTCTGTCCAGGCTAGACTATTGCAATGCTCTCTTGGAAGGTTGTCCAGCCTGTTATATTAAACCTTTACAATTAATCCAGAATGCGTCAAAATACTCATTTTTAATGAGCCAAAAATAATGCACATCATACCCCTGTTTATCAGTTTGCAATGGCTATCAATAGCTGCTCACATAAAATGCAAGGCATTAATGCACTCCATTAATTTACTAATTGCTTGTTTTCTTTAAAAAAAAAAAAAAAAGCTTTTTATTTAGTATACCATACACATGAACAAAAAAGGCCTCTAACACTAGCTTGCTCTATTAATTTTCGATTTATATATATATATATATATATATATATATATATATATATATATATATATATATATATATATATATATATATATATATATAATGCTGAAGCTAGCACAGTCCAGAGTTTTCTACACAACAGCTGAGCCAGGAGATCAGCGCAATATTAATAAAACAGACCTCTAAAGTCACGATTGTGAGGTGAATGAATGTAAACTTTATGAAAAGAACGCAAATCAAACACAGCATTGCTGTTGTCTCTCCGTGCATCTCTCAGAAATCAGAGCTTTGCAAGAGTAATATCACTTATAATAATACATCATACACATTCTATTATTTGTATATATTTAAAAGGCAATGCTTTAAACCTTAGGCTACGATTGTAATGATGAGACAGAGACGTTCGGATCCATGTGCAGAACTTTAATGATGAGAATGGTCAGACAGGCAATGATCAGTAACGGCGTCAGGTATGTAGGGATAATCAGAATCGATAACAGGAACAAGCAGTTGTCGGGGGCAGGCAGCAGAGAATCAGAGTTGGTATAAACAATCCAAAGGTCAGGTACAGAAGGAAAACACAAGGAAAACGCTCGGAAATGTCAGACTGGCTAAACAAGACTTCGCAGTGAGTGAGAGTGAGTGTGCTGCTTATATGTGTGTGTGTAAATGAGGTGCAGGTATGGCAAGGAAATTGGCTGATGAATGAGGTGCAGGTGTGGCAGGGTGATTGTGATGCAATGACTTATGGGTAATGTAGTTTGGGTGTGGTGCAACAGTATGAGAGGTGCTAGTGTCCAAGTGACATCTGGTGGTTGATGGGTGGAATGGTCCTGAGTGAAGTGCCCTCTACTGAAGCTCATGGGCACTCCATCTAATGATTGTGACATAGCCCCCCAAAGGAGCGGCTTCCAGATGCTCAAAACAATCTAAGAGGGCAGTGGAGTGGAGGCGGAACAGGGGGAGGGATGGCCGTGACAGGATAGGACGAGAGCTCTGAGATGTGACGAGGCTCTAGGAGTTCGGCTGAGATGTGTCGAGGCTCTGGTAGATCTGTGGTGATTTGACTGGGTTCATGAAGATCAACTGTGACTTGACTTAGTTCATGAATATCAACTGCGACTTGACTGTGCTCATGAAGATCGTTGGTGACTTGACTGTGCTCATGAAGATCAACTGTGACTTGACTTAGTTCACGGAGGTTAATGATGACTTGACTTTGCTCATGAAGATCATTGATGACCTGACTTTGCTCATGAAGATCATTGGTGACTTGACTTGGTTCCTGAGGATCAACTGTGACTTGACTTGGTTCACGGAGGTTAAGGGTGACTTGACTTTGCTCATGAAGATCATTGGTGACTTGACTTGGTTCCTGAGGATCAACTGTGACTTGTCTTTGCTCATGAAGTTTAACTGTTGTTTTACTTGACTCTTGGGTGTTAGAGGTGACTTGACCTGTCTCTGGACGGTCAGCGGTGACTTGACCCATCTCTGGATGGTCAACGGGTACCTGACTAGACTCCGGGAAATCAACAGGGACCTGATCAACAGTGACCTGACTTGACTCTGGAAAGTCGACGGGGACCTGATCAACGGTGACCTGACTAGGTTCTGTGAAATCAACGGGGACCTGATCAACGGTGACCTGACTAGGTTCTGTGAAATCAACGGGGACCTGATCAACGGTGACCTGACAAGGTTCTGGGAAATCAACGGGGACCTGATCAACGGTTACCTGACAAGGTTCTGGGAAATCAACGGGGACCTGATCAACGGTGATCTGACTTGACTCTGGAAAGTGGACGGTGACTAGCCCTGGCTCTGGACTAGCCCTCCTCCGCCCTCTATGGTGGCGAGTCGGTGGCACCTTGTCTGGAGGCTCAGGCTTGAGGCGGCCATCTTGTGCTGTGGCGCTGGGCTGGCGGTCATCTTGTGCTGTGGCTCTAAGCTGGTGACCATCTTGTGCAGTGGCGCTGGGCTGGTGGCCATATTGTGCAGCGGCGCTGGGCTGGCAGCCATCTTGTGCTGTGGTTTTGGGGCTTTAAAGTCCTCTGCCTCTCCCGCAGTGAAAGGAGAACCACATAACAAGAGCGAAAAGTCCATTATATCCCTTAAGCTGCGATTGAACTCCCCTTTAGTCCAAAACGGAATAAATCCTTAAACAAGACTTCATCGTCTAGAGGAACTCGATATACCAATTCACAGAACTGTTGAACATAGTCCTCAATAGATCGATCTCCTTGCTTTAGATTTAACAGCAGGTCAACTGGATCTGTAATTAGGCTGAATTGGTGATATGCCGACATTGAAACAGGAACCGATACCTCAGTGACAAGGGGATACCGGGCTGCTGGATCCTGGTATGGCAAAGTCTTCTGTAATGATGAGACAAAGACGTTCGGATCAATGTGCAGAACTTTAATGATGAGAATTGTCAGACAGGCAATGATCAGTAATGGCGTCAGGTATGTAGGGATAATCAGAATCGATAACAGGAACAAGCAGATGTCGGGGGCAGGCAGCAGAGAATCAGAGTCGGTATAAACAATCCAAAGGTCAGGTACAGAAGGAAAACACAAGGAAAACGCTTGGAAATGTCAGACTGGCTAAACAAGACTTCGCAGTGAGTGAGAGTGAGTGTGCTGCTTATGTGTGTGTGTGTAAATGAGGTGCAGGTGTGGCAAGGAAATTGGCTGATGAATGAGGTGCAGGTGTGGCAGAGTGATTGTGATGCAGTGACTTATGGGTAATGTAGTTTGGGTGTGGTGCAACAGTATGAGAGGTGCTAGTGCTCATGGGCACTCCATCTAATGATTGTGACAACGATATGATATGAATGAATGGATTAAGGATTATTTGCCTCAAAATCCAAACCAATTCTAGTAGGCTAATAATCAGCTTAGATACGGATACATTTTCTACTTGTCCTTCATGTTTCCATCTTTACCTTTTGCTTGTTTGCACAGCACGCACACATTTGTTTAGTGAAGTGTAACACCAAAGAGCGGATGGTATTCAACCATCTGTTCCATGTTAATGAATCCTGACCCTTTTGACACATTCTACACTCAAAGACCAGAACGTGAGTTAAAGAAAAAACAAGGACTTTCGTTTTACAACCCTCTTACAACATAACTCACCACCCTGGGCGCCACATGACAGCAACGTCCTGGCGGGGATGAGAGTTATAACACCTTGGAGACTATCCAGAGATGCGATATCGAACTTCAAAAGGGAAGACAAACCCCCCCACTTCTTGATCGCACATTCCAGTGAAACAGACGCACACACATTCATGAGACGCACACACACTCAAAAACAGGCACAAGCATTTTGGCTGGCCCATGGACCTTCTTTTACTAAAACTACCTCTAAATGTATTTTAATGTCTCCCTTTTTGTGCTCAAATGTATGTATGCGGCATAGTGGAATATATGAATGTTACTGTGTGTTTAATGCAAACTTTATATGCATTTCGTTAAGAATAACTCTGTACCTTTGGATACGGGACTGGTAAAATCATAGTTCTTGGTGTCTGTATAATCGTAAAAACACGACTGTAACGAATCTTGATAGCAAATTACAAAAAGATGCATTGTTTCAGAGGAACGATCTTGCTAAAGAAAAATGTTTAACTTTGACATCGCCATAAATTAGACCAGTGGGCGGAGATCAGCAAACAAAGAAGATTTTTCCCGCCTTAGTTTGTTTACACTTCATTGGCTCATACTAAAAAAATAGGTGTAAACCTAGATTTACTTAAAAGCTCAGGGAAACCTGTATTCTGGGCATTCCGCCAGAGAGAAAAGAGGATTCCCAGCTTTGCAACCGGACTTCAAGAAGTTCTCCGTTTATTCTTCTTTACTTTTCGTTTCATTCTGGTTTTTCTTTATTGTCTTCTGATATTTGACTTCGTTCAATTGCCTTCACGAGCCAAACGAACTTAAGTCTAGTCATCTTTTGGCAAAGTTTACCTTCCATCGAGCTCGCGCATCATCTGCTCTGGAAAGAACCATGCTGAGGCCGCACAGACCGGACAATTTGAGCGCAGCTACACACAAGAGCCAGATCAAAGCAAGTACTTTCTTATATCGCAAATAAAATTGCTGTTTAAGGTTGTCTAGGCTATTCCATGTTTGTGAAATCATTCAATGACTTGGGGTCTTTTGCAAAGTTAACTGTTTGAACTTGCCACGCTGAGATTGCTTTTCACTTTCACTTTCTCTCCCTCTCTCTCTCTCTTTATCTCTCTCTCTCATTTATCTCATTATTATTCTTGTTCATTTACCTTGTTTAAATTGTATTTTTGTTTTGCTATATACTCATATTTACTCCGTGTGAATTGTAGTTATGTACTCTTTAGTCTGTTTTTATTAAATCCTATAATTTGCTTGAATTGAATTGTTTTATTGCTCATTGAGATCGAAGTCCCTGAATCGTGTGATCTACGCTACAAGCTTTGTTTTATATGAATTAATTTTCAGTAATCTTAGTAGTACAGACACAGAAAATATTGTTTTTTCCTGATCAGAAGATTAATATTTCTTGGAGTTTGTAAGAAGGGTATTTTTATTGAATTTTGATAAGGAAGTCTAGCTTCCAGTTCGCTGGATGAACAGATTGTCTAGATTAACTTAAATTAATTCTAGTAAAGGTTACCTTTAAATGATTAAATATTCCCTCTTTGGGTAATTTAATATTTGTAAGCAATAAGCACGTTATATTCATAGACTCATGAATATTCACTTCATTTGAGTTAATTATTCCCCAGAAAGTGATTGTTGCTACATTATTATGTGGAGTTTAATTTGGGCAGCGTTCAAACTTTGTTTTTGTGAGCAATATTCATTTTCATTTACATGAGCATTTTTGGATGTTAATATTATGTATGCGCATTTTTGAATTGTGAGTTAAGTCGCGCTTCGAGCGAACTCATTTGGCAAAGCGAGCTGTCCAGCACAGTAACAGTTTCTAAAAATACCTATAGTCACTGTTATTTAATAAAAGTAAACTGCAGTAAATGTTAAAAGTCAAGAGAAGTCCAACATTTTCATATGAGTAATTAAAAGATGAAGAAATCTTTTATTAATTGTAATATGTAAATCTGAACCTGAGCGATATTCCTCGGATTCAGTTAAAAAGGCCTTGCTTATTAAATATCGTTATTGAATTCGTGGTGAGCCACAGTGATATTCAAAATTTAAACGATAAAAACTCCTGGTCTAAATTGGCTTAGCTACCCGATTTTAAACCTAAAACATTTAAATCATAAGTGCTATTTTGTTAAATGTTTATGGGAGGTCAACAGATGGACAAAACCTGTTATTAACAGTCGTGTGTTGGTTAGAGAAAAGCTCCGGCCTCACGCACTGTTTAATTTAGCACCTCAAGGGTCATAAAACCTTTGTCTGTATGTGAGTTGCGTTTTTGATGCAGAGAATCAGCGCTGATGAGCACACAGAGATTAGATCATAGTGAAACTAACTGTCATTCCGCTATCTAAACACCAGAGGGAATTTTAGAAGTTTCAAGTTGCCCTGTCTTCTGATTCCAGGTTGCATGAGTGCCATCTCGTGGCAGTTTCAGATAAGGCTCTCGAATTACTAACCTCTATTTCTCTCTGTGATTTATTGAATTAGCTGTCTAAATTCTCAATAATTATTTGCATTAACAGTTTTGCTCGTGTGAATATTATTTCAGTATTAGACAATTTTTGCCTGCCTTTGTTCACATTTACTTTGAATTTGGTTCAAACATGATTTGAATTAGAATTTAATTGTTTAATAGTGCAAATTAAATGTCTCAGGCCAACCACTGATTAACCCATTCAGAAGGAAGTAAGCCATCTAGTGGCAGTCACCTGTTAAGTCAGTTCACAGCTTGCATCTCTCTGATCTCTTTCTTTTCGGTTCTGTTTTGAATTTAGATTTAAACCAGTTTTGAATCTTTAACTTGAATTAAGTTTTCTGCGCACCAGGTTAAGCCACAGAGAGTGAATACGCCCCCTTTGTGGTGAAAACCAGCTTCTTCTTCTCCCGTGCTCATTCCTGTCTTTTGTTATTTATTTTGTTATTATTATTATTATTTTTATTATTATTATTATTGTTGTTGTTGTTTTTTTCTTTAAATTTTTTTTTAAGTAATTTTTATTATTATTATTTTTATTTTTATTTTTATTTTTTATTTTTATTATTATTATTTTTTTAATTTTAGTTTTTTTTTTTTTTTTTTTTTTAATTTTATATAGCCCTTTTTGTTGTTTATCTTTCTTCTCTCTTTTGGCTTAGGTTATTTTGATAATTACCATCATTATCATAAGCTTTTGTTTTTGTTTTATCATTATTAGGTAAAGCTGTTACCTCTCATTTCTACATATATATTTACTCAGTTGATGATTAAACAAACCAAACCTTAATTCACTTTAAGTTTCCTTTGTTCATCCTTTGTGTATTTGATTGTAGAACTCCCTTGGTGATTGGACAGTCATCTCAGGTTTCCAGTGAGCAACGGGGGGCCAACCGGCGTTACCAACACTGGCCGTGAGTGAAACTCGGTCCCTCTTATCTCTGTCCGTTTGCGGCACGCAGTGGAGACATCAGCAATTTGGCACTCCAACGGTGATCAATCAGTCCAGCCGACACACGACGCAATATCTGGGATCAGTACCTAAACCGGGGGCTAAATCGGGGCCCACTTTCTTTTCTAAAGAGAGGGTTCTGGGGAACAGCCCAATTTTGTAGTGCTGTCTGGCGGTTGACATCTTGGTGTTGCCGGTTGTGTTAAAAGTCACAAGCTGTTTGAGAGGGCGCAGCGTCAGAGTAACGGAGGGCCAGGGACACTGCGGTTGAGTGTTTGGGAGCGCCAGGGAGGCTGACCGTGCCGCTGGATTCCACCAGGTGAACCAAAAGTGATAAAAACCTATCCACTTATTATAAGGCGCAGAATATAAGTTATTCCCCCTGATATTTATGTTAAGTGTTTGGTCCATTTCCTCTCTAAGCCATACCCTTTTCCTAGGTCTCTTACTCCCCTAGTCGCACGTGATGTAGGCCCCTAGCAGAAACTCTTGTGAAAAGTAGCAGGCTTAGCCCCTTTATTCTCTACGTAACACTTCTAGCGTTCTTATTCATTCCATTTCATTGCAGACCAATTTATTTGGTGTTTTGTTTTCACGGTGCTCTTTCCTATCTTCACCTTTTTGCATGCTGTTGTGATTCTGTTTCTTGCAGTTCACCGAGAGACCCCAAGGAGAGCTAAGTAGTAGAGCGACAACCGAGCAGCCGGTGTCACCAGGTGACCCACGAGGCTATCCCCTGTCAAGTCTCTATTTTGGGCCGACCCTAATTGGACCCAAAATTCTTATAGACGGCATAGCCCGTACGATAGCTCATTAACCAGAGAACGAACTTGCATTGGCCTCTTTGTGTGTGTGTTGTGCTTCTCTTGTCCGCAGTGAGCCAAGATGTCGCGTGCATCCAGTCCCGCAGTCCCTTGGGATCAGCTAGCGACATGGCTGGAGACGATGACGACCTCCTTCCTGCCAAAGGACACCAGTGACCTGCAGCACTTGAGCCAGAGACAACTGGATACTGAGATGGAACAGCTGATGGCGAACAATCCGACGCAGAGTTACACCCACAAAGAACTTGCCAGGATCACAGGGACCCTAGCTCACCTCCTCATCGCCCAGGCACGGATCAGCGAAAGGAGCAACCACGACTTGGAGCAGGAAGCCGCGGCTCTGAGACTTCGAGTGGAGGAAGCCCTACAGCATTAGGCCCACACCCAGATTCGTCTAGATAAGCTACTTCTCGAGACCCAAGACCAGCACGAGAAAGAGAACGCTACAGATCCAGAACTACAGAAAGAAGTGGAAAGACTTCAAAATGCCCTGAAGAATCTTCGTCTGGACACAATCACCTTTATTTATATAGTGCTTTAAACAAAATACATTGCGTCAAAGCACTGAACAACATTCATTTGGAAAACAGTGTCTCAATAATGCAAATGATAGTTAAAGGCAGCTCATCATTGAACACAGACCAAAGAGAACATTTGAAAAGAGAAAAACGGGAGAGACTCGAGGCAAAGCTCCGACAAGGTGACGCTCTCCTTGAAAGGGCTGAAATCGAACTGAAAGAAAGAGATGCTAAAGTGAAGGCCTATGAAAATCACCTGGAAATGGCCCGAGCTGAAATCCACGACCTTACACAGCGTAAAGACTCTCTAATAGATGAACTTGACATGGATCACAGAGAACTGAAACATTCTTATAGCCTGCAACGTGAACAGAAAGAGGAGACACACTCCACAGAGTTTCCCCTGGCCAGTGAACCCCAGCGTGTCAGCCAAGAACTTCGAGCTGAAAAAGGGGGTGAAAGCCTGCTTTTCAAAAT